>NW_009699405.1:9116-30010 GCF_000703405.1 Apaloderma vittatum
ATGGCATCCTGGAAGATTTTAGAGGAACTACCCTGTCTGCAGTTTGTCACCGACGTCTTGGACAGGTCAGTTTAATACCTGTGACCCCTTCAGCCAGGGGTAAACTTCTCTGAGGTGAATGCCTGCCTCATGTTTCCTTCAGGGCAGTACAAAGAACAATGCGGAATTCTGATCACTGGGCTTCCCAGATGAATGCCTTTGCCATCCTCCAGGCTGCTTGCTCTGTGATACTAGGATTTTTGTGTACCTTACCAAAGGAGTCAGTCTGCCTTCCAGTGAGGATACATCCTGATTCTTTTTCGGTAAATAATGTATTCTAAAAACTTGCAGTGAGGAACACCGGAGTTCCTGTTGGAATCACAGACCAAGTTAACCCCAACTAAAAGCTACCATCATCCACCCCCACTCCCAGCCAAGTTATCTTAAGAGAAACAAACTTGTCAAAATTCATTTTTACTTCCTTTACTAGTGGTAGCTTCTTAAGTCACTGTGTCATGGTTCAGAGTTCAGGTCAGATCTAGACTGCACAGCCAAGGATCTGGATGATACCTGAATTTTCCATGGTCTGAGTAGTTTGCACATTTCAGGAAAATAAGACTTCTGGTAAATTGCTATTAGAATTGCTATAATCGCTACTCATTAAAAAATCCAGGGTTTTTAGTCAGACTCATTTACAGCGTATATTGGACTAATGTCCTTACAGTTTTCTATTATGAGAAGATTAGAAAATGTATTTTTCCATCTTTGCAGAGCAAATCACCATCATAGCTGAGATGACCAAGAAGCTATTTGCAAGCAATTTTATTAGCGTTCAGTAAATCTGTCAGATATAAGATCATGATATATGTAAATTGCCGTAACATACTCATCTGTTAACTATTTCTGACACTTCTGTGAGAAATCATCCAAGAACTTGCACTCTCAGTAAAATTTATTTGCCTAAATGAATGTAATGTGAGATTTTCAGGATATTAGAGGAATGAGTAATTTTGCCATTGAAAATGATATTTGTGTTCTTTGTCGTTATGCAAAAGTTAATCTTACAAGGAGGGAAAAAGCAAGTGAAACCTGCAAAGTCATGTGTGACTATCACATGTGAGAGGAAACGTCTCATTTATGAGACATTAAAATTCTAGCTCAGGAAAAGGAAATATTTGTGAAAAAAAGAGTTTGACACACTGGTTAATTTTTCAAGTATTTGATTTGTCTGTTATTTGAAATACTTTTCAAAAGATAGTGCATCTTTTTAAGTCATTTCAGATATTGAAACATTTTGGTCTGTGTAAATGCCATTAGAGGCTCAGTGTTTGCCAATTATTTATGAACTCCCTTTTCCTCCTTCATTCTCCAGAGTTCAGTTTGTCTCTGCCAACGTGGCTTCCCTCCACCGATGTGGTTTCCGCATCGCTGCATGAGAATCAAAAGGATATAGAAAACAGCAGTCTTTTCTATATTTGGTGGCAGGATGCTCCAAACCGTTTTTTGCTTTTGTTTGAAATGTTGTGGTCTATCAGGGGTCAGTCTTTAGGAAGTAGTTATTGGCAATTAGCACAGTTGCAGGAAAATGAACTTTGTAATACAGCTTATCAGCTGGGTCTTTAAACTGCTGGAAGCCAGACCATCCGTGTGCCAAGGCCAACACAGCAGTCAAGGAGAAGTCCCTTTTCTTATCTCAGGTGTTTAGGGATGGACCCTTCCTGTATCAGGGAGCCACTGCGTTTCAGGGTCAAAGCATTAACGTGGAAACCTGCTCAATGGTGGTAGTACAAGCAATGGTTGCTAGTACAAGCAAGGGTGTGTTAAATAGGATGATCGGTTCTAGCTTTTAAACCTTGTGCTCATGTGGTCTTCCCAGCTAAACTCCAAAGGGTTGATCAGAGACACAACAACGTTATCCTTCCAAAAGTCCCACTGTGTGGGAGGGTCTGGGGAGGCGGCCACGGTGGGAGGTAATGAGGCGAAGGCAGCAGCCAGTTCTCCGCATGTCTTACAGCAGTTGTGATGCTGAATTTGCAGCCAAAAGTGGTGGTAAATCTCTCTCCTCTGCACTCTCTCAACTCTGATTATAATGAGCAATCAGAGTGACTGAAGTGTGGCCTTGCTTTCTAGATAAAGCCCTTGTAACACTACACTGAGCTCATTTGAATACTAATTAGTATTGAGATCTTTTCAGCAAATTGTGCAGTCTAGGGAGAAACATAGAAGTGAGTTCCATATTTGGCATTTAACTGCTCTTAAGTGTACGTGTCTATGTAATAGAAGTAGAATAAAAAGACACACCTAACATCAGCAAGCAGTTACAAATATCACAGGACAAAAGTGTATTAGATTTGGATGTTGTTTTATTCTGTATGTATACAACATATGCTCCACTAGATGCATTCACATTTCCAAATGATACAGAATAATGTAAGAACGGGCTCAGTTGGCAGCTCCTGCAAGTTGCAAGATGGAAAGCTTGGATAAGAACATAAGAACTAGTGAAAGTTGAGAGGTCTTCCAAGAATTACTTGTTTAAGAACATCTTGAATTGCAGGAACATTGAGATTGCGAAGAAACGTCTCATACAGAAATAATTCCATACTCATAATCATCTTTTTCATCTTGATCTGTTTTGATTCTATTACTTTTTTAAATTAGATTACCAGAGCAGCCTTCAGTAGTGAAGGTAGGGGAATTGTACAGGTTTTGCAGTATCATTTCTTTTACTTTCTTAAAAATGGTGAATAGAGGATGTCCCTTTAATTGATATTGGACACTGAACAATCTCTTTTTGTAGAACTGAACTTAGTGCCTCCAAGATCTTTCCTCGTGAAATGTTATCTAGAGTCTTTCACAGTGGCCAGAAAGCTGGGGGGGTTTTGTCACTGGAGAGCTTTTATTACTGTTTAACTCATTTTCTGGATCACTTATGAATGGTTTAACAGAACACACCCCCAAATAGTTCTTGAGGGATTCATCTAGCAATTTCCCTAAAATGAACACCTATTTCCTAACTTTTGTAAAGTGTAACTCAGTGAGCACTCCCAACTGCTATCTTGATAAGGAAAAGGGCAGCAGCACAACTTTTTTATTCAATGGGAGTGTTTTAAGAACATCTGCCTTATTTAGTCCCTTGCTAGTTTATGAGTCTGAAAGAAGATTAAGCCTGAAATAACTGTCTTCATTCATATTAATATGGCAGTGCTGGTCTCCTCTGTCTGAGGGCTGTTCCTGTGGATGACACTGGCATCTATAGATCTCAGGGATAGGAAGCAATTGAACAGTAATGTAGATGGCCAGAATCTGGTGTTTAGAATCAAAATCATACCTCAGCCTGCAGCTACAAGCTAAGTGAGTAGTTTACACAGCTAGATTGGGAAAGGCTTGGAAATCTCTTTATGTTTACACCTACAATAGCAATTAAGCGCTAAAGTAATGCCTAAGTGCATCAGTGGATTTATTCTCTAGGCCAATTATTTGAGGAGGCATCCTTTATCAAATGGGTGGTTAAGCAAGTAGTTACCTTTAAGTGTGTACTTGGAGCTTTCGTTGTGAAATTGGATTTATACGGGTAAAGGAAATCTCAAAGTGAAGCTTCAGTTTCCTTCATAGTCAAAGATAAGTGCACACATTAGCCCTCTGCTGATTGACTGTTTGAAAATACATGATTCTGGCTCCGCTTGTACATAAAATAGCTTGGGCATGGATTTTTCCCTCCACAATTTTCTCTACGGTAGCATTACTCTTTCTGCTATTTCATTCAGGTGACCAAACCCAAACTCTTTAAAGTACTTGACTGTTATACAACGAGTTGACTTATATTTTAGTCTGATAGCGCATAACAAAAGAATTCATTCAGAACCTTGAGAAATTCAAAACATTTATTTTCGTACAGGTCCCTTTACTTAAAGACAGAACACCCTTTGCAAATGTTATTATTCAAATGTTCTGTCTATTTACTGCTTGGAGACAAAGCCAATTTCTCCTAGGACCAATAATACTAATAAACTTAATGGCAGAGAAGGAAAAAAAAAAGAGAATGTAGATACTTAATTTAAATTTTAATGTTTGCATATTTTAGATGGCAAATATTATTTTTGATTAAACACAGGTTTTGAGAACACTGTTTATACTTAACAGATATCAAGATTAATGTTTCCTAAATAATAAGTGTAGATAAATATCCTACTATTATTCTCAGTATATAGAATTCTTAGCATAAGTACAGGTAACCTTCTTTTTAAGATGTCTCATAATTTGTCTTCAGCTAGTTTGTTGAATTACCTAAACATTAGTACAGCTTTCTAGTGTCCGTAACATTTGTATCACTTCAAGATGACTTTTCACATTCTCTGTCTCTAAAAAAAAACCAAAAAGATTAAAATTTATAAAACCAAGATAATTTTGGCTCCAAACACAATGAAAAAAAGAGACCTGGAAAGTTGTAATAGAACTAGTAAAATTATTTCTGCAAGGTAAGAATGATAGCAGAGAAAAAGAAAGTACATTTTCCTCAAACCAATGTACATGAAGCTGTGCCTGCTTTGCTCAAAGGATCTTTTTTTCTCTTGTGACACAGGCTTGTTGCTTTATTTTTGACACAGGAAGCTCTTGAAGTTCTTACAGTGTCATCAGCCACTATAAAGTGTCTCTGGTCTTTTTTTCTAACTCACTAAATTACTTCATTTACCTTTTTGAATGTGTTGATTTGGCATTTGACTGTCAACAGGTTGGTGTGGCTGAGCAAAACCCAGTATCGCAGTGAGGAGTCATTCCTAAAGTGATGGTGAGGTTTAGGAATGTGGTCCAGGCTAATTAGTGTTGGTCACTTTGTGCAAAGACTCATCCGCAGCAGTACCTCTGGCAATCACAGCTCACACTGAGGCAGAGCACAAATTATTGTTTTTAAACCCTGAGACAGTGACATGTAAAATCTAGCACTGAAATCTGCTGACTGAACTTAGTGCATTGAAAGCAGCAAGCCTCATCCAGGTGGTTATTTAGGTTGCAAATTAGATATTTGTTGCTGAAAAAGCAACCTTTGTATCCTAGGAGTATTTTTCAGACCTGTTCAGCAAAGGCAATAAGTAATGTATGTTTTCTCCTCACTGACACTTGTAGCCTTATATCTCAGTAAATATGATGTTGCCATCACTTATCCATAATAGGTTGTGGTGTATAGAAGGTGCTCCCACGGCCCTAGAGAAACACTGCAATGTAGAGTACAGGAGTGGGATGGAAGTAGAGGCCTTAAAAGCCAAGGCACGGGGTGATAAGGCAGGCTCCAGGACTGTAAACAACACCAAAGTGCCAACATCAAGGTCAGTTACTGGTCACTAAAGGAGTGCAGTGTTGGGAGCTGGGTAAAATCACTTTATGAGTAAAAAAGAGAGCAAAGAAAAAGTACAGAGCATGTGTAAAACTTAGGGTATATAGTGAATTTGGTTGGTGAATGGAGTTGCAAAACCATGAAGAAAGAGCAATTTATGTAGTATGTTCACAAACCTCAAAATTACCTCAAGTGCTTCCTGGAGAGAGAAGGAAGAAATTATCACTATCAGTATTACACGTCTTGCAGCAAAGGAGTCAAGGTGCTTCCAACTCACAGCAATGCCCCCCACACCAGCTGAAGCCGTTAACATGAGGATCCCCCCAGGGCGGTGGAAGGGTGAGCATCACACCAGGGAAAGGGTCAGACACTAGAAAGCTTGTGTATATGTCATTTTACCTGCATGTAATTTGACCTGCAAGTGTTAATGTGGAACTAAGCTACTGATATGTTTTTTATTAGACTTTTACTACTTTATTGAGGGGGGAAAAATTATTTGCCTGTAAGAAAAGTCTAACAGCTCGGTGAGAGTTCAACCAACCTACTTTGTAACTTGGTTGCAATGATTTAGTAGTTAGCCTCTCATAAATAAAAACATGACGTTTTGTATTCTCATTAATTAAGTCAAAGTCTTCTATCTGACTCTGAAGGCACCCTGAACGCAGTGGTCCCTAGTTGCGATCATAAGTGGAAAATACTCTTAGGAGGCATCTTTAGGTACAGTAATTGTACATTTCTCAAAGATCTTTAATTTCCTGCATTAGCTTTGCAAACTTGCAATTCATTTGTTATAGCCATTGAACATCTTTGGCTTGTTTAGTTTTAGCACCAGTTGTCTAATGACCAGGTAATTCTTACCTGTCCTGTTTTAGCCTGTGCTCAGATTTGTACAAGTGTAGGTTTGTGAACTCTTATCTCTGCTCTGTGAGTTTTCTGGCAGGTACTTTATAGATAGATCACTAGCTGTTGGTCACAATGGTCTCTGGTTCTAGCCTCAGTTTTGACGCATACCACTAACGTCCTAAACATTTATTTTCCTTCACAGAATTTATAGGTGTTTCGGCTTTTTCAGTAGTGATTCAATGATTGTGTTATCATCACATTCTTCTACTGATTCTTTCTTTTCCTTCTTACCTATCTAAACAAAAATATGATCTAGGTATAGCTTAGTACCTCTTTGCCATTAAGATGTTGTTTATTATGAAAAGCATCAGGAAATAAAGTACCCTTAAACTGAAGGGCCTGTGTACCCAAGGCAGTACTGAATGTACACAAGTCTGCTTCATTTCACCAAAATGACTATGAGAATTTTAATGATTCTTCAAGTATAGAAAAAAGTGTTGGCATCTGTATCTTCAAAATTTTCCTCTGTTGTAACAATGGTCTTTTTACATGCCCATATTTTATTATGGGGTCTCTGTGGCTGACTGCAGGTGTTGTACACTCCACTCTCTTAGCTCTGTTGTGAGCTCTTCTCAAGTGCTCCTCATCTCCATCTTCTTTATTCTTCTTCTTGGAGTGAGAACAGGTGGTTTAAAAGCAAGAGACAAGGAATGACTATGTTCTTTTAGCTTTACTCTGAACTCTGATATGAGCTATTCCATTCCAACTCATCCGTTCTCAAATTGTTCCTCTTTTTTCCCTTGTTCTCTCTTTCTCCACTGATGTGACCTAGGAGCCAAAAAACAGGTGCTACCAAGAAATTATGCCTGTTCTGATTTAGTTTTTACTATATAGTTCACTTGTTACTATTGCCATAGTCAGTGAGGCAGACAACATCTTGATTTTTTTGCATTTATGTCCAGATTAAAAATTAATAGATTGCATTTGTCAAACTAAAGGCTCATTAATTTTCTTCTATGTCATTGTGCATTGATCTTATGAGTAATGCCTCTGTAGCAGCAGAGTTATGTTTATCATCTTAGTGCAGTCTCTGTACTGTGCTTTTATTTTCAAATTCTTGCAAGGTATGAAATCCATTGCAATTCTCATATTGTTCTTCAAGTATCTATTGTTTCTTTTTATAGCTGTATTTGTTACATTATAGGAAGTTCTATATGTTGTATTGATGAAATTTATCTCTGAGACTACACAATTCCTGCTGCAAGTTTCTCTTCTATTATTCTTGGATATTCTGTTATTTCAGTTTTATGAGGACACTTTTTATTCATCAATCTCGATTGTATAATTTTGTTTGCTAGGCAAACTCAATTTGTTCTTTCAAGTTCTTTCCAGTAGTTTTATTCAAGCTTTTTGGCTGTGGTTCCAGCCAGAAATCAGTTCTCTGTCAGCACACATCCATTTAAAATGGTAAGTCTGCTTTCTCATCCAGAGATAATTCATCATTTTTCTTGCCCTTTATGTTCTTATCACTCACATGCTTCAGATTCGTAGAGGTTGATACTCCTCAGATTTCTACCGTAGAGTTTTATAATTCATTTTCCTTGCTTTGGTCAGCTAGAAATTAGGAAACACTGCAGGTTTTCAAAATATCTGTTATCTTTTATGAGGGAGTGTGTTATAAAGCGATGCATTATGTTAATGGCGGGTGGACTTCTGCACCATGTGACAGACATGCTGTAAGGCAGCAGCAGATGAGGATGAAGGAAGCCTGAAGCACATAGTGTGAGAGGAGCTGGGTTTGGGCATGAGTGTAATTGATATGAGGAAGGGAGTGGAAGAGGATCAGGACAAGGGGATGTTGTCTCTAGAGGATATTTCCTCTGCTGTGCTCAACCCACAGTGGAATCAAACATCATCACCATGCAGTAAGTAAGAGCCATATTATTAACCTGAGGGTCAGTACTAAGAGAATTTGACATCGCTGATGCAGAAGCCAAGGGAATCTGTTCCATTCATTTTATAAATCAGAACTGATCAGGTCACAGGTTTGGGTTTTGTTGGTTGTTTGTGGGGTTTTTTTCGCCCCCTAAGATCCAGTGCCTAAGACTTAAGTGCATTTTGATTGGTTTTTGGGTAGTTCTCTACAGTGAATCCATCAGGCTTTCAATGCGCTTCATCTTTCACTGCCATTTGGTTCATGTCTATACAACTAGGCTGAAGCAGTTACAATTCCCATGCTAGGGCTATGGGTGCGTGACTGGGCTGCTGGGTAGACTCTGGCGAAGGCTATTCAAGCTGAACAGGGACTGAAAAACTGCTGGAAATGACATGGGATATTGTAGAACATAAAAAGCTATGAAAATCTGAAAAAAGTTACTGATAGCGCCGTGGGGCGCAGCTGGACCTCACAGACGGTTAAGGCAGAATTATATGAGAAACTTTGCATGCTCCCAGGAGAGCCTGCTCATCTCTACTGCACTAGGAAAGCTCTATTACCTGCCAATAGGTGTAACCTTCCATACTATAGAATCATGGAATGGTTTGGGTTTGAAGAGGCCTTAAAGATCATCTAGCTCCAACACCCCTGCCACAGCAGGGACATTTTCCACTAGACCATGTTGCTCAAAGACCATGCAACCTGCCCTTCGCAACAAGTGTCTCCTCAGCATGTGGTGTTTTGCTTGTTAAATGCCTGATACCTCATATATGGTCAAATGTAGGGTTACATTCAGTCCTGAAATACTCGGGTCATATTCACTGGCTTTGGGAAGCAAAGCTTACATGGTCTCTGAGTTCTTACTCTTCCATATTTTTCCTGAGGTGATTTAAGTTTCTCCCTATCAACACACACACTTGGAATAAAAGAAGTCTTATCATCTGTGCTGCTTATATTTTTAGTTTTTAGTTGAAAACAATTATGTCGATTTTCAAAATAATATAATGGGTCACAGTTATTGCATTACAATTTTATCATCACCTGCAAAATGTTGACTTGTCATGGAATCAGATCTAGTGCTCTGGATGTAACTATTGTGTATTCTGTGAAAAATCAAAAAGTCCTTGGCCCTGGATCTTCTGCTGTTGATAAAAAGAACTGTATCCATATGGTTCAAAGCATAGAATTATGCAAATATTTTTGGTGCCAAGCAATGGTGTAAATTAGGCAAGGCTAAAAAAAGTGAAGTTAATGCAGAATTAAATAAACTAAGTAAGTAAGAATTGTAATCTATTCTTACTTTTTTGTTTCTTAGATATCTAAATGTTCATAAAGTGTTATTTTATTATATACTAAAAAGTTATAACTTTTAGCCAATCTTGAGCTAATTAATTGGCATCTTTTCTTCTGTGGTTGCTTTCCATCTACCAAATACAGATATACAACCATATTTTCTTAAAAATTGCATTTCTCAATATATTTTTTCAGTGCATCATTTCTTGAGCATCAGTTATTGCTATATTGTGTAGTAATGACATAAATTTTTCATAGTGTTGTCATAGCCAATGCTATTAACTTGATCACTATTTTATATTTTTGCTTTTTATGTAGAGGTAACTGCTATGAGTGTGTATCACAATTTACATTCACTATCTCAAGGCAATGTTTAAGAAAGTGGATTGACATTTCAGAACATTACTCTAATGTAAAGTAAGATTATTAGGCTTATTTTATAGGTGGAAAACTGGGACCCAAAGATTGTCAAGATAAATCTAGGTGAGGCGAATTGCCATTTTAACCACAGTACACTAGATTGCATAGGTACCATATATCAGAACTGGGACTGAAACTCAGACCTCATGTCTCAAATATAAGTACTAAGGCATACTTTCCTTGAGCAATACTAAAATGTACAGCCTGCAGGTATTCATTAAATAACAAAGACTCGAATGAACCACTGCATTTGTTAAAGTGCTTCAAAATGGTTAAATGGATTATTTTCCTTTTTGTTGTTGTTGCTGTGAACAGCTAAGATTTGGTCAGATTAATGCAGCTTTTCCATTATGGATTTAATATTTCAGTACTTGCTTCTGGAGTATTTAGCATTTTTTCAGTGCTGATTAAAATCTGTTTTAGATGATAATTATGCTGGTTTTATCATTCAAACACTCAAAATTGATTTTTAAATCTTTTAAGTGGCTTGTACTAGACTTTTATTTCTCAAAGGGTTTAGAAGTCTGCTTATATTATATCCTTTTGTCATGTTCTCTGTAAATGCTAAATCAATGCAGAATTAGTAGTTTCCCAGTTCTAAAAAAAACAACACCCACCCTTTTTTCATAGGAGGAAGAACTAAGGAAAAGTGGAGAAGCCAAATACGCGCACTTGAGTGATGAGCTTCATGTATTAATTGAAGTGTTTGCTCCACCTGGGGAGGCGTATTCTCGTATGAGTCATGCCTTGGAAGAAATAAAAAAATTCCTCGTTCCTGTAAGTGGCTTATTCTTCTGTGACTGGTTATGGGTTTGCTGCATTGAGTTTGTGCCTTCTTTAAGCACTTTTAGCTCAAGGAAAAAATACTGTTCTGTTGAACATTCATCGTTCATTCTTTCTTCTCAGGGAGATGCCAGACAGGCCATTAATTGTCACAGTTGATCCCCTAATATATTCTCTAGATGTTTTATTGTTTGTCATTTGTCATTGTTTTTTGCTTTTCTTTCTTGTTTTTGGAGGGAAGGGAGGTTTCCTGTTTTTTCTGGTTGAGATATTAGTCATTAGTATGTGAGTATACGCTCAAGATGTTTTTCTGGTTGAGACATTAGTCATTAGTATGTGAGCATACTTTAAAGGTTTTTTAATATTTTTTTAAAACATTTTCTGTATATATAATGATTTATCTAAATATCTTGCAAATTAAGTTAATGAGTTTGTTATGGAGCAAACAGTATGAGCAAAATCTTCCTCAGACATTTCTGTTCAAACAGCTCATCATGTCTCAGACCACTACGTAGCAATCCTCCCTCAGCTAGGAGAGCAAAGAAACATATTCTAAAGCTGGGAATATTTTCAGTATGATTTATACTACCTATATCACCTTCTGAAATACTTATCTTTTTGTCTATTGATTTTCCATCAAACTCTGAAGTTTTTCTCCACATTTATTCAATATTCCATGGTA
This sequence comes from Apaloderma vittatum, assembly GCF_000703405.1. Lineage (NCBI taxonomy): Eukaryota > Metazoa > Chordata > Aves > Trogoniformes > Trogonidae > Apaloderma > Apaloderma vittatum. Next base: position 20,385 of record NW_009699405.1, read on the forward strand.
TTTTTATACTTATAATTTGTCCTAGAATTTGAGCATATGCATGCTAAGTGCTAAGTAAAGGTTGTTTTATGTATTGCTAGAATTACGTGACATCATTTCAGTTGTATCTTGAGACTATTTAGCACTCTAAAAATGTTGAGAACTAGCATTTCTTAAAAAAATATAATGAGAACTTGTTTCTAGTTGTAGTAAAAAAATGAAGGGCAATAACTGTTCATATCTCCTGGTAATAATGGAAGGATTCCATGAATACCTTTTTATTATGAGTAATATGAAGCCAAGATAAGAGACATTTCAGTGAGGTGTACGTGTGTTTGCATGATAGAACTTAAATTTTCTATTTTTGTGGGGGCTTCTCTTCTTAGCAGGGGAGAAAAATACATTACAAGTACAATATTGAAGCACTGTATTTTAAGCGTTCAGTTTTTTTACAGCAACTATATGGGGTTTTTTAAGAATAAAAAATAAGCAACTCAAAATTGTTGAAAATAAACAGTTTGCTATTTATTTTAAATACTGTCTATTGATACTAAGTGCATGCCCATGTGGCAACAAGTGTGTGCCTGTGAATGAGCTACATTTTAAACAAGGTGACTCTTATCTTTCTGATTCTCCCTTTCCATCCCCCTATTATGCTTCTAGTTTGGGGACACTGGTAATAAAATATTATTTCAAATTCTCAGAAATAACCATGAGACAAGGAAGCAATTTTTTTTCATTATTTCTGACTCTGTGTGGAACATACAATATAAGGGACAAACTAGGTCAGTGTTATAATGCTAGCAATGAAATGTGGAATGACGTTTTGGCTGCAAGTTAATGGTGAAGATCTGCCAAGCCATAACAGAACAGAAAGAAAATTTATAGTTAAGTAGCAAGTTCCTCAAAAGTCTGGAGTGTTACAGCTAAAAATGGTAACAAGGCCAATCAGAAAGAATGCTAGTCTCTGTCTTTTGGATGACCCCTTTTCCGGTTGTTTGTGCCTTTGCCAAACTTTAATTTGTTTCTGTAAGAAGTTCCTGTTCAAGTTACCTTTGTATATCGTCTTCATCCTGGAAGAGAGCTCCTGCGTTACGGCGTGGCGCAGTGATGATAGTACCCGTTCCTATGCATCCATTACATGTTCCGTCCAGCCTGAGAATATCTGTTCTGGGTGAATAAGAGGGAGAGAGCAGTGTGTGATAAGAGTGGTGTTAAAATTCGTGGCATGTTGCTGTTTTAAATATTCAGCATCTCCTCAAGCATATATTTTCTATGACACATTATTTATTGATGAGGATTCTATATATTTTCCAGCACAAGTATAATCGCTACACTGGAGCAAATAAAAGAACCAGGTCCTTTGTTAAAAGATTTTGAACTTTTATTGGCAGTGGCAATAATCACTCCAAACAAGTAACAATTGTGCTTTATGACTTGTTTGTTAGTTTTATCCCCTCTGCTTCATTTTGAATTTACAGCAATTTACAAAGCAATTATTAACTGGCTGGTTACAATGTGTGTCAAGGGGTTTACACTCAAAAAGCTTGCATTACATAATATGCTTTTTGTTCCCTATTTACAGCATCTCTTGAATTTGTTTTATGATGTTTCATTGTTTATAAGGCCTAATTTACTGCAGCAGTGAATACTAAAATTGCATGACAGGGATGAAAGCAGTAAAATCTGACGGTTTTATTTATGCCAAGCAAAGGATGTAATAAACTATTCAAATGAGCTTTCGCACTGCTTAGGAATTATTTGAAGTTTCAGTGAAATATTGCCCTCAGAAATTACACTGATTGTGTCAGTAGGATGGAAGAATGTTTTTATACTTTATCCATGAGTTTTAATGAGACCGAATTTTAAAATAAATTCCTAGAAAATGTAATAAAAGAAAAAATGTAGAATAGGACCAAGGGAAAAAAGAAAACTGAACATTTATTAACTGAAGAAAAGTTTTAATAAGCAAGCTGTTTTGATTTAAATGTGATTACTTAGTTTTCACCTTCAACCTCACCCAAGAATAGTATCACATTTTCACTAGTGAATTTTCACCTCCATCTCAGAGGGAGCAACCAAGTGCCACCATATTCCCTGGCTGTTGTCCACATTAGCGTGTGCCAAAGCTGCAGGCAGCCCGGCCTCAGGTGGTGCGTTGGGATCCCTCCAGCAGGCATCTCAGTGAGTGATTGAACCCCCGAAGCCTGGTGGTTTGCTGACTGACCTGCTTCTAAAATCAAGCTGCTTCATTTACTGTCTGCTGCTTCCATTTTGCAAACAGCCCGAGGTCTGCATGGTGGGGGGGCGTTGCAAGTGAATAAGATTTGTTTTACGTCTGACTTTGCTAGATCTTTTGTGAGTTTTATGCAAAACTTTGGCTTTGGAGAGTAATGTCTTAGTTACTAGCTAAATATGGTGCCCCATTTCATTTTAATCTTTATTCTTAATATTAAAATTGAATATGATTGAAATATGACAGATCAAAACACCCATGATTACATAGGATTAATATCTCCAAGGAATCAAAACACCCATGATTACATAGGATTAATATCTCCAAGTTTTGAAGCCCAACTGCCTGCTCCATGTTTTTTCTTTTGGCAACTTAGCAAAAATAAAAACCAAGTTGTGCTCCCTTAAGTCAAGGTTTTAGGGTAAAAATAAATGCGTAACTGGTGTTAACATAAGTTATCCAGTTTTAGCTGTGTGGAAAGTACAAAGAAAAGGAATGCTTAGAAGGAGGCCATATTTTCAGATTCTCCTCTGTGGCCAACACAGGTATCTGGCTGCCAAGTACTTCTGACCCCAGAGACTTAGCTCTGGTTCAGGAACCTAAGGCTGATGTCACATCTCAGTGCTTCAGAATGGGATGCAGCATCGGTGGACTAGAAGGGGAGATATTTAAAATGTCCAATATGAGGGGTAAATAGCTTAGAAGCTTTTCAAGCTCTGCGGATTTTAGAAGGTTCATAGCTATTAAATGCTGTACAACTTTCTTTACCATTAGTGGGCAATGAAATACTACATCATTCTTATCAGATCTGACTGTATCATTCTGATTTACATGCAAACGTACAAATATATTTTCTGAACAAGCTATTATTTCCGTATCGTAAGGGGCTATGCCATCTTTAGGAGTTCTGTGCTTCATAACACATGCAAAGTCTTTTTCTGATAACCATTTTTATCCCTTTAAACAGAGTGCTTTTATTTGACATGGTTAGCATCCCTTGGGACAAAGAGGGAAGCAGATACTGATCATTCATTTTATGTGTGAGTGCTCTGTAATAGGGAGCTATTATGTAGAGGGCAGGTTGCAGCTGTGGTGACACGACCACTTTAAAAAGCTTGTTTACAACTGTGTGGTCAGATGATCGGAAATTGAACCAATTACCTCTTTAAGAGCTGCTGTTCAACTTATTTGCATACATTTTTCTAGCCACTTCTATTTGCTTTAAATTGAGGCATATTGGCACCACTCAAGGGCTGGGACTAAGCACATGGTTGTTTAATGCACTATAGTTGATGGACGATAGCTTGTGATCATCTGCCTTCATACCTCAGTATTTTGTGAGGGTGTTTATCAGATCAAATTCCTCTATTAGGAATTAATATGATGATGCAGCAAGTGAGTAAAGGTTTTTATGTTGTTGTTGATATTGTGAATTCAGGCTACAATGTCTTCCAGGCTTTCTTCTAGATGCCTAAATCTCTTACTGAATAGTTAACTTCAATCCTTCTATCTTACCTTGCTCCATACCGTTGATTAAAATAATTTTCTCACAAATGATTGAAGAAGAATAAGATTTCTCACTGGTCCAGCTTCAAACATCAGCTCTTTAGTCTTCTTAACTAAAGATGAAAAATTACTGAGCAAAAGAGCCTTTTTGTGAGATAAAAAGTTACTGATTTCATCCTGAAATATATTTCATATCAGAACCTCAACAGGCAAAATATTTCCCTGACTATGATGGTGAGGAGCAGCACAGCTCCATCTCTAAAAGACATCTTTTATACCTGTTAAACTAAATAATTTATACCTCCACGTTCTGCAAAGATACTTTCACTAATGAATAACTATTACAGTAATTATTTAAGAACGGTGGTAAGGAAATTATTTGAGCAGCTGTTTCAGTTGTGCTGGGTTCTTTTTTTTCCAGTCCGTAACATCTCTGGCAATTTCACACATAAGTTTTGCTAACCAAGGAAAAAAAAAAAAAAATCAGAGATTCTGCCAAGGCCTAAAATGTCATAGCAATTAACCTTTTCACAGCTTTTTTTTTTTCCTAAACATTACTTATCAAATCATATTATTATAAATATGTTCAAACACTCAAGAGAGTTATCATAACTTGTGGATGTTCGTTCTTGACTTTTTACAGACTCTGGATTTTTTCTTAACCACAAAGTTGATTGATTGAGCAGCAGTAGTTGTGTAGTTTTAAATCACTCATTTTAAGTTTGGTGAAAATATTCCTAAACGTATCCATCAAAGTGAAGGTTTGGTGTTGGAGACATACATTAAAACAGCCTTTTTAACTGAAAATTAAATACTGCTATTTCTCAAGTGACTGAATTTCTATATGCTTACTGATACACAGTATAAACTATTGGTTCTTTCTGCTGTGAAGCTATAAAATGGATAGCAACACAAAGAGCACATAATTCCTCACATGTTTTTACATTTGTGTAGTGATGAGTGGGTTGCCTGTTGTGACCAGGCTGGACAAACAAGTGTTTTTTTCCTAAGTTAACTTCCTCGCTGTTCTAGGGTAGCATCCTACTTCACAGCCTCACGTGTGCTTTAAGGGTTAATACACCCACATTGAGTGGATGAAGACCTTTTTAGATATGTCAGAGACATATTTAGTCTGAGAAAGCAACCCCTTGGTGATCTCTCTCTGACACACAAAGGAATCAATTTAAAAGGTACAGTCTTATTGCCAAGGCCAGCCCTTTGTTTTGCCTTTATGATTAACCAGAGATGTTAACCTAGTTAGGGATTTAGCACTCATGATTAATCTGAGCATACTATTGAGATATGGTTGTAGTTTGAGGAACTATTTATGACTTCCTTAGTGAGCCTATATTAATTAGTAATTTTACAGGCCTCTGTTACTACTTCCTCTTGCAAGAGTGTAGGTATTTTACTAGCGGCAGATCAAATGCAATTATTTGAGTGATAAAATATTTGGTGATAAAATTCACACAGAGAAATCTGAATCCTACAGTATGGCTCCTGGTTGGATATTTTACCCAGTGAAAAGGCTGTGACTTCATGGTCTGGAAACAAAATTCCATGTGGCCCTATGTGAAAGTAGGCACGAAAAATTTATCTAAAACATTTGTTTTTCAGTAAAGAGTTACTTCATAATGATGAGGAAAAAAAATTACATGCAAGATGTTGTTTCCATGATACATACTAGTCTTTTTTTTCAGCTGTCAGTGTGAGGAAAACATGAGGCTGAAAGCAAGGAGATAAGAGTTATCTAATTTGGCTCTTCTGAGGAATCAGTTTGTGGCTTAGCTAGGTTACTTTACGTCTGTTTCATTTATTTTGGCAAAAAGACATTGGGATTTTTGAGGTTTAATTCATTTGTAGAGGTAGTCTCAAATAAAAAATTTCTTTTCTGGCTTAAATTCAAATTGGAAAGCGTACTGCATATAATACCCAGGCAACGTGTTCAGGTATTGGGGTTATTTTGGTTTTTTATTTCTTTATTCGTTTTTTTAAGCTTTACATATATATATCTCAAAGGTCAGTGTAGCCAATTCTGAGGATGCCGAATTACGCCCTCTTAGGAAAGCATAAAAGAAAAAAGCACAGAAACAGAGTAATCTTTCCTCTGTTGTGTTCTTGCAGCTTCCAGCAGTCAAAAATTTAAGTTTTTCAATGTTTTATCCAGACCATCTTGCCTTATACCCTGTGGTAGATTTTTTCCTCTCTTCCCTGAGATCAAATAGCTTTTTGAACCTTAGGTAAGGTTTTGGCCTCAGAAAAACATCAGGTGGTAATGATTTTGACAATTCGGTTATGCACTGTGTGTAAAAACAAAACCAAAAACCCAAAAGCTCACTTTCTCTTTTATGTTTTAAATCAGCTGCTTAACGTTTTATGAGTGCCATCATCTTCATGCATGGTTAAAAGCAATAGATAATCACTCAATAAACCCCACACCAAAACCAGCCCAGCTATTCTTAATATTCTTTCTTCCATAATCAGAGAGAGAATTATTAATCTAAAAAGTGCTCTCTCTTACCTTTTGACAACTTCTCGTGTAGCTGATGAGAGTTTTCATACCCATCCATGGAGATCTTCAAAAATGGGTGTGTCATTTGCTCTGTGCTATGCCATATGGCTTGAACCTGTTTAGAAATTGTCCGTATGAAGGATAAAGGTAAATTTATCCACAGAGTGGATCTTTGCAAGATCACTGAGGATAGCCTGAATACAATATGTGCAGACATGAGAAAGTTTCAGTAGGTAAAGGATACATGTGTATATATTCCTGATGTTTTGAAAGGCTTAAAGTGTCCTAATGGCAAGGAATAATATAAAACTTAATAAAGTTTAATAAGGATAACTTACTATCCTTAACTTATTATCCTTAACTTACTATCTTTAACTTTTTTAAGACTTCATTAGTGTGAAATATTTTTTTAAAGAAAAAATAAGTTCAAATACCAAGCTAAAAAAATAAAAAGACTATTGGTTTACTATGAAAACAGCTTTCTACAGAAAAACAATTACTTTAATATGTTTTTAGTTCAGCCTCACTGCTGAAGGGATGGCAATAAGCAATCACTATATAAAAATCAGGAAAAGATGCAGAATACTAATTAATAATAATTACATTTCTAAAATAAAAAATCCATACTTAATTGAGTAGTTGTGGATGAAATATTTGGCCAGCAATGCGATGATACTACAAATGAGTTCAAGGAACATTAGAAATAAAAGAATTCTCAAAAAGATAAAGATTTCTATCCCTGGAGATGGTAACTTTATCAATAACATTAATGAAGCAGAAATGTTTCCATAAATAACAGTTGTATAGCTGCAAAAAATATATTATGGTACAGTTGTATCTTACTGATGTGAGCCAATACTTTGCAGTTACTAGTAGAGTAACGTTAATTTTAAGAAAACCTGCTTAGAAAAAAGTCAGGAAGCTGGAGAGGAGATCATAGTGTGCTGGTCTGAGAGCAGTTCTTTGAGCAGCAGAGCTAAGGAAGACTGATTTCTCATGACTACATGTCTCATGTTTGGATTTTGAGGGAGCAGATAGTGGGTGTGTGCTCTGTTTGAAACTTCTATGTATTCTAGATATTCACAACTTCATTCATTTGTGGATTTTTATAGTTGACTTTTTGTGGGCATTTGCTCTTCAGTAAGAACACTAACAGTCTCTTCCACACCCTTTGGATGAGCACTTCCATGGAACCAGGAAGATTTGGTTATTTTAGGACCACGAGGCATCTGTCAGATACAGCCGGAGTTGACCAGTGACTCAGAAGTTAATCAGGTTGAATTGACAAACAGTGGAATAGAATAGTGGCCAGTCAAAGAAAATCTTGCTAGTAGCATGGCTATGACTAGCCTGACATCAGTCATCATTCGCTAAAAAGTTGGGAAAGATTGCAACTTATAAAAATTTTGAGAAAGTAATCTAACTGCTGCTTTAATGCTTTTATCGTTGGATAAAAATAATTTTGCCAACAAATCTGATTTCATATTCAATGAGAAAGGTTTCTGACGATATTAATTGTGTTAGTGACACTTGATATTCCTATTGAAACCTGTCACTTGTATGAGGTAAGTGATAGGGCTCGAAATTCCTTCATTAGAATGTTTCCCTAAATAAGTATGTCTGTAGCAATTTTCTTAAGGAGTTGGGGTGTGAAACTTCATCTGTCAAACCTGATTTGTATATCCAATTTTAAAGATGGAGATTTGCATCTTGATATTAGATTATCTAAAGAACAGCAAAAGCTGGTGAAGGGTCTTGAGAACAAGTCTTACAAGGAGCAGCTGAGGGAACTAGGATTGTTCAGCCTGGAGAAGAGGAGGCTGAGGGGAGACCTTATCACTCTCTACAACTGCCCGAAAGCAGGTTGTAGCAAGGTGGAAGTCAGGCTCTTCTCCCAAGTAGCTCGTGATAGGACAAGAGGAATCAGTTCACCTGTTGTTTTCTCCACTGCTCCTTCTACATCTGGGGGAGGACACCTCACTCTTCTCCCAGGCCATTGTGGGGTCACTCTTACAGGAGACGATCTTCAGACACTTTCTTCAACTTGAGTCCTGTCATGAGAGGCAGTTCCTGATAAACTACCCCAACATGAGTCCTCTCCATGGAGTGCAAGTCCCCCGTGGTGTCACAAAAGTCCTACCAGCCAACCTGCTCTGGTGTGGGCTTCTCTTTCTCCACGGGCTACAGGTTCTGGAAGGAACCTGCTCCAGCATAGGCTTCCCATGGGGTCACAACTCCCTCCAGGCATCCACTTACTCTGGCGTGTCATCCTCCGTGGGCTGCCGGTGGACATCTACACCCCATCACTCCCATGGGCTGCAAGGGGACAGCCTGCTTCACCATGGTCTTCATCACGACCCAGGGGAATCTTTGCTCCCGCACCTGGAGCACATCGTCCCCTTCTCTTCACTGACCTTAGTGTCTTCACATATTCTTCTCTCTCTCTCTGCCAGTTGTTGTGAGGCGCAGTTCTTTTCTCCCCATTTCTTTCTGGGAGCCCAAGAAAGCTGACTGACTTTCAGGGATCATCTCCTCCCAGCTCAAAGGCATTACATCCCTATAAGGCAGAATCAGGAGACCTATATGGATAAACAAAGAACTCCTGGCTGAAATCGAATACAAAAGAGGAGCACACAAAGCGCAGAAGCAGGGACTGGTAACCTGGGATGATTACAAGGAAGTTGCTCGTGTAATCAGAGACCAGATTAGAAAAGCTAAGGCCCTGACAGAGTCAAGTCTGGACAGCAATATTAGATATAACACAAAAGGATTTTACAGGTACGTGAGAGAAAAAATTAAAATGAGAGAGAATGTGGAGCCTCTCCGGAAGGATACAGGTGACCTGGTTACCGAGGACATGGAGAAGGCTGAAATATTCAACAACTTTTTGCCTCAGTCTTCACTGGCAACCACTTGAGCCTCACCACCCAAATAACAGAGGGTGTTGGCTGGGTCTGGGAGAGTGAAGAACCACCCAGGGTAGGAGCAGGTCAGGTCTGGGAACACCTAGAGAACCTGGAGGTGCACAAGTCCATGGGACCTGATGAGATACACCCACAGGTCCTGAAGGAACTGGTAGCTGAAGTTGCTAGGCCACTGGCCATCATATCTGAGAGGTCCTGGTGGTCTGATGAGGTTCCCACAGATTGGAAAAGGAACTAAAGACAACCCGGGGAACTACAGACCAGTCAATCTTACCTCTATGCCAGGTAAAATCATGGAACAGATTCTCCTGGTAGCTGTACTAAGCCACATAAAAAATAATCAAGTAGTTGTTGACAGCCAGCATGGCTTCACTGGGGGCAAGTTGTGCCTGACTAGTTTAGTGGCCTTCTACAACAAAGCTACAGCGCCGGTAGACGTGGGAAAAGCAACGGATATCATTTTCCTGGA
>NW_009699406.1:0-25974 GCF_000703405.1 Apaloderma vittatum
TAAGGCCTGGGCAGTGCCGGGGCCCCGTCTGTGCTCAACGCTGGTTCGGGCACGGGATGGGTTGTGCACCCGGAATTAGTACGGAGTTAATTACAGGAAGAGTCGAAACTAAAATAGGAGGAGTGGTAAGAGGCCTCGAGTCTAGGGGTTAAGTCGTTCTGTCCTGTGACGGGTGGTATTTTAGCGTGTTTTACAGAGTTTTACTTTGGGAAAATGTGGATCCATTTTACAGCTAGCTGTGCCGGCAGCACTATGTTGCAGAATTAAGACTTTCATCCTTGAGCTCTTTTCTAAACAAGTACATAACTCTTGCTTGCTAATTATGAAAAGAGACCCTGACCAGCTGAATACAGCTCATGTTGGGGGTTTGTCTGTGAGAATGGACAGATAAGAAGCTTCTCCTACACAAGATGTGCCTGGGAGTGAATGGGAGAGTATGATCAGAACAGACCTGGGAAAATCTGTTCTCCCTGTGTGATAAGAGTGACTTAAGGAGTACATGAGCTAGTAACAACCCTGGCTGCATAGTCTGGTCTCTTGTTTGTAATCCACAAATAGTGCTTCTTGCTAAGACGTATAAATATGTGTGTCTGCCTGCAATAAAGTGAATTCCATTTTCCACCATCTCGGAGTCTGTTCGTGCTTCTCCACAGGAAAAGCATACTGGAGTATCCGGAGAAGCAGTGAGGGGTGTCTGGCAGTGAGTCACGTCACTCATGGAGAGCAAGGAGTTAGCTCTTGAGGCCCATAGCAGCCCTCTGCTTGAAGTGCTCCCATCGAATTGGGGGCCGGTTAGTTCAGTCAGTAGAGCGTAGCGCTAACAACGCCAAGGTCGCGGGTTCGATTCCCATTCGGTCCCCATGTGTTGCCTGATCTGGTCGAGATGTGGCGTCCCTGTCACCTCGTGCAGTTTGCCGCAGTTCTGCCTCCGTTCGATTTGCCTGTCTCACAAGCACTGTCCTTCTCTTCGTTTTCCAGGTCTCTAGCATGGCTTCTGCGATGGGATGGGCTTAGAAGTAAAGCAGCCTGTTGGCAGTTTGAATTCCTTTTTATGCACAAGCATTCGGCTCATGGATCCCTCCTTTCCCTGGAGAGGCATCACAGATGCCTGGAAAGGCAAACACAGGGAATAATTTTTATCAGACCCTCTTTCAGAGAGATTTGGATTGCAAATCTCCAATTTGTCTCTTCTCTGATATATTTATCAAGCATGATTCTAGATTGTTTGGTGTTTTCGTTACCTTTTACAGGGTTTAAGTGGCTTTACAAAATTATTATTTAGCATTAGATATATTTATTATAAAAAGAATTGAAAAAAATGTTATAGTTATTGACTTAGAACATTAATATTCTTTCTACATCTAATAGACACAAATCAGATGTAATCTGGCCACATTTAGTCTTACATTCATTTAAAGAACAAATATGTTGGAGCAAGCCAGGTTTGTCATATAAAAACAACTCCTAGACTGCTCTGTGGCATTTAAGTATTTAATTTAATGCAGTTTCATAGTTTGTAAAAAACTGTGATTTAATTCATACCTACTGATTTATATTTTGTTTTAAGAAAAAAGAAGTGGATGGTCCTGTGGGAGACCATAAACATCAGAAAGAATTCTTTCAGGCTTCAGGATGTCCTTGTGTAGTCTCTCGCATTAAAAAGATAAAGTCTGGTGCAAACAAAGAAGTTTGCCAAATGAGAGAAAAAGAAAACACATCCTACTCACAATGAGGAAGTTTGGTGCTGCTGCAATTTGATTTTGGTGGATTGAGAGGCCATAAAATAGCAGAATAAAACCAGGAAAATATGACATGGTTCTGCACACGGGTATCTGGGCAACAACTTGAACTCGTTTCTGTTCACTGGAGAAAGGAAAGAATTGTTTCTCCGCAAGAAATGAGGTCGATTTGTCTGCCTTTCCATACCCTCCACACTGCTGGCTGACGTTGAAAGGTCTTTCTGTTCTGTTTTTTTTCTGTAGGGGGCTTTTTCTCCACCATCTTTTCCAGTTTGTTTGGAACTCGAGAGATGAGAATTCTCATCCTGGGACTGGACGGAGCAGGGAAAACAACCATTCTCTACAGGTTGCAAGTTGGAGAAGTTGTTACCACCATTCCGAGTAAGTGATCGGTCCCTTGGTGAAAAAGACAATTTGCTAATTTTGTGCCAACGTGAGATCTGGCCGCTGAACTCGCTTCCCTCACAAACGAAGGGATCTCGCGTTGTGGGAGCTTCACAGTGTTGTGTTCAATAATTTTCTCACAGAATGCTATTACAGTGGGCTATAAAAGATCTGCATAAAGGAATGTTTTATGCTGAATGTAAAAAATACAAAGAACGTTACTGTGATTCAGCAGGCTTTTCTGGGTAGGTAGATGTTCAGTAAGTGCTAACTGTTGACTCTCTGTTGTCTCCAAATATAATTGACTTCCAGAGGCCACTATTTATAGTACAAAGTAAATTTTAATAGGATGGTGCCAGTGAATTGTACCTGTTTAAGTTCTTTTTTTCTGACAAGGGTCTTTACTTTGTTATATGAACATTTCTGTTTAACACAGAGAAGAAATCAGATGTTTAGCTTTACATTATGTAGGAAAAAAAAGTTTTAAAAACCTGAACGTTTGTTACACATCTCTACAGTATGTTGGCCCTATCTTTTTATTGCTCAAGGAGAAAAAATACCGCATTTTTTTGAGCCATAACTGTGTATTGGGGTAACTTGAGAAAGGGAATAACCTTCATTCTGTAGCTACTGAGAGTTTTCAGGCCTGAAAATTTTAAACTAAGTCCTTTAATGTTCTTCATAAAAATGAAGGTAGATCACCAACGGTGAAATTGTTTAACTTTGTTTCAGCCATTGGCTTCAATGTTGAGACAGTAACATACAAGAATCTGAGATTTCAAGTTTGGGACTTGGGAGGACAGACAAGCATAAGGTAAGAGATCTTTTAAGATCGAAAGTTGCAATTCGATTTCTCTGAAAAGTGCTAAAAGTTCCTGGAGTCCTCCTAGCTGGCACTTCTCGTTCTTCTAAGTTATAAAAGCAGCCCATGGTCAGGAGAGCTCTTTCATCTGACCAAATGTAGTTTGTAAAATCCCGTTTGGACAAGGGATTGGAAAGAAACAAGCGAGTGTTTTTATTTATATACGCTTGTGCTTGGAAAAATCAGTTTACTTGTGTAGTTGGCAGTTGCGTAGCATTCCGAGAAGGAGAGAGGTGAGTGACTTAAACCCAAAAAGAGATTTAAATATCCTTCCGAATGCAAAACTAGGAAGCTGAATTTAGGTATAGATGATGTGTTTGTTTTTTTTTAAGCTAGCTTTACAAGTTTTGTGGTGAGTCATTATGTGCATAGTTGTGGTGATTGCTTCAGCACCCCGCTATGAGCTTTTTGCGATTGCTTTTTGAACGCTAGGGAGTAAGGCGCAGTGTAGCTAGTTAGTTAAGTGAGGTGCAAGTTCCTTCCTTTTTAGTTTTGGTAAGATAATTCTGAAAAAGGTACTTTGTTTCGATCCTTGTTAATTACCTGCCTGCATGAATGAGTCATTTAAGGTAGACAGAGAAATCGTTCTTCGGTGATTATTGAGGGCAGAAGCTTGTGTGTTTAAACCTTGCTTCCCTGTCCCTCAGTTACGGACCTGATGTCATGCAGGCTGATTCCCAGGTAAATCTGTCCCCAGCCCTTCTGTCCTTTTCCTGTTTTCAAGCTGCTTTTTAAATTATTATTATAATTTTTTTTATTTTCCCCCCCCTCTTGCTGCTGTGAGTATTTTTACTGTCTGTGCCTTTTTGTAGCCCCTTGAAGATATCTTCTACTTGCTTCCTGGCGCCTTTTGCCCCAGAGACAGTTTTTACTTCCTCTGGGCAACTGCTTTCCATGACCTGGCTGAAGAAAGCTCTGCTTGCAGTGCAGATTACGTGACTGGAACTTACCTTTCTCCCGCAGGCCCTACTGGCGGTGTTACTATTCAAATACAGACGCAGTCATTTATGTAGTGGACAGCTGTGATCGTGACAGAATTGGCACTTCAAAGTCAGAGCTCGTTGCAATGTTAGAGGTAAGAAACCAGCAGTGACAGTTGTTATCAGTGGAGCAGAAACTCAGAAATGAAAACTCTTTTTTTTTTGGTGTGAAGTTCGATTCAGTCAATCAAGCAAAGTTCAGCTTCAGCCCTCAGGACAGGCCCCTGCAACACTTCTCATGGAAAAGCACTAAATACAGGGTGGAGATTTTGCCTTTTTTTGCAGCGTTGCCTGGGCAGGGAGCGAGTTACATGTTGCCTTTTGGTCACGTGAAGATTTTATCTGTCTGCAAGGACAGCTGCTCCGTCCTTCAGTGGTGCCAAAATCAGGCCCTGAAGGGTTAATGATCCTTAGTATCCTACTGTGCTCCAAAGCTGAAGAACACGTGTAGACCAGGGCCATAGGAGTGAGAACAGGAGTTGAACAAAACATCATTTTCCCTCCCCTCCAAATTGCTGCAGGCCCTTTGCCTTGTTAACTCTCAACTACCAGCTGGTTTCAACCTAACAGGTGTAACCAGCCACGTTTTGAAGTTGCTCCTGTGTGCTATCATGCTGGAATTTGAAAGTAAATTCCATTTTTTCACTGAAGAATTTTCTAAAGAACAAGAATCAGCAAACTGAAAACCACTGAGAGCTGCTGAAGTTTCTCGTCATTCTGTGGGTTTTCTCTGCTTTCCCTGCAACAATTTTATGATTGTTTTTGTTTGTTTGCTTGCTTTAGGAAGAAGAGCTGAAGAAAGCCATTTTGGTGGTGTTTGCAAATAAGCAGGACATGGAACAGGCCATGACTCCCACAGAAATGGCAAACGCGCTCGGCTTACCGGCTTTGAAGGACCGAAAATGGCAGATATTCAAAACCTCTGCAACTAAAGGCACGGGGCTCGATGAAGCCATGGAATGGTGAGCAGCACTCTCATTACTCATTAGAAAAATATCCTTTACCATATTTCTTTTTGTGTGTCAGACAGATGCAGTCTTCAAAGATGAAAGCCGTCACTGGAAGAAAGAGTAGCTTTCTCCCCAAAGCATTTCAGCATCATTGAAATGACGTAACCTTTCTTCTAGGTTGGTGGAGGCCTTGAAGAGCCGACAGTGACACAAAAGCGATCGCTGCGATGAAGTTTCAGCTGCATCCAACATCCCTCTATGTGCAGTCGAGTATTTTTCAGGCCACAAATCCTTGTAAATAGGACAGATCATGTCATGTGGACGCCTCTCTCGAATTGCAAAACTGAACCCAAGTGAATGTCTGTGTACATTATAATACTCTGTTCCTTTCTTTCTGTTTAAAGGATGTACTTATGTTAATTTTTTATGGAAGTCTTACTGGCTGCGGTTTGGTTTTTTTTTTGTTCTCCCCACCACAGGTGGTTTTGAGTGGCTACTCTATTGGTGTAAGTAAAACACTAATAAAATCTGGAACTGTCAGCTGTACTCGTGGGTGTGTTACTTGCTTACAGACACAAGTGCAGCTGCTGCCTGTCCTAACAGCCATGGAGCTGAACATTTTTAAAGCAGTTTCCTTAAGCTGTGATGATGTTAACACTTCAGAAGCCTTCAGCGTGGATGTGGTGTTAGAACCAAGTCCAGCAGCAGCGATAAATCGCATACCTCAAGCTGTTAGCACAGCACTGGTTTTTCTGAAAGGAAATGTCTTCGATAGCCACCTACTGCCCTGATGTGCCAGGGCTGTACTTTGAATTTAACTTCCACCTTCATGAGCTGTTACTCCTCTACTCTCAGCTTAGCCAGAAGTGACACTTAAGTTGTTCAGTTCAGCTGCAGAAACTGAAAGTCAAATCAAAGGCAGGAGGCAGACTGCTTTATCTGCAGGATGCTCACAGGTATGAACACGCACATCACATCTTAAAAACAAAGTAAAATTTAATATAAAAGCTCATGGTGGTTGTCCATTCAACTGTACACACTCTGGTAAATATACAGGTTTGGAAAAAAAAGATTGAAAAGCTTTTATTTAAGATCCTAGAGGGAAAAGAGGACCTGAAAATATACTAATAAATACAATTAAAATATGTAATTTTTTTTTTTTTGCTTGACATGACTTTTTATAAATTAATCCTCCAGGAAGGAAAAACCATTTCATTCCACCATTGCTAAATCCTTCAGTGCATGACTTCGAGGTCTCTTGGCCTTGTAGGCAGGGCGCAGGAATTCTATTTTTCTCTTCCTGGTTTCTGCTTTATTCTTGTGTCTCTTCAGCTTCCTCCTTGCAGCTATGTCAGGGTTTGCTACAGTCTAGTAAAAACCAATATGTGTGTTTAGTTACAACTAACAACCATCCCTGTAAAGGTCGGGCACTTCTTAAGAAATCGGTGACTGGTGAGACAAGGTGTGCGTTGTCTCAGGCTCCTCAGCACTGAGGGGGTCAGGGCAGCTCTGCCCAGGTTTGCTGCTGCCCTTTGGGCAGGAGCAGGGCAGCATCGCTGCCAGGCAGAACCCACCCAAGAGGCTAATCTTAAACAGTTTTTATAGAATCATAGAATGGTTTGGGGTTCGAAGGGACCTTCAAGATCATAGAATCACAGAATGTTCGGGGTTGGAAGGGACCTTGAAAGATCACCTAGTCCAACCCCGCTGCCAGAGCAGGATCCCCTAGGGCAGCCACACAGGAATGTGTCCAGGCGGGTTTTGAAAGTCTCCAGAGAAGGAGACTCCACAACCTCTCTGGGCAGCCTGTGCCAGTGCTCTGGCACCCTCACAGTGAAATTTTTCTTCATGTTGAGGTGGAACTTCCTATGTTCTAACTTAAACCCATTTTTTTTTGTTCTGTTTCTGGGCACCACAGGGAAGAGATTGTCTCCTTCCTCTTGACACCCACCCCTCAGATATTTATATACGTTAATAAGGTCCCCTCTCAGCCATCTCCTTTCAGGACTAAACAGCCCCAGTTCTCTCAGTCTCTTCACAGGAGAGATGTTCAAGTCCCTTAATCATCCTCGTAGCTCTCAGCTGGACTCTCTGCAGTAGGTCCCTGTCTCTCTTGAATTGGGGAGCCCAAAACTGGACACAGTATTCCAGGTGTGGTCTCACCAGGGCAGAGTAGAGGGAGAGGCGAACCTCCCTAGACCTGCTGGACACACTTTTCCTAATGCACCCCAGGATCCCATTGGCCCTCTTGGCCACAAGGGCACATTGCTGTCCCATGGACAACTGACTGTCCTCTAGGACTCCAAGGTCTTCCTCTACAGGGCTGCTTTCCAGCAGGATGTCCCCTAATCTGTACTGGCACCTGGTGTTATTCCTCCCCAGATGCAGGACTCTACACTTGTCCTTATTGAACTTCATGAGGTTCACCTTTGCCCAGGCAACACCCCCACCATGGGCAGGGACACCTCCCACTAGACCAGGTTGCTAAGTCTCATCCAGCCTGGCCTGGAGGGAGGGGGCATCCAAAACTACTCCAGGCAACGCATTCCACTGTATCATGACCCTCACAGTAAAGACCTTCTTCCTAATGTCTAACCTAACTCTACCCTGCTCTAAACCCATGGCCCCTTGTCCTATCACCACACGTCCTTATAAACATTCCCTCCCCAGCGTTCCTGTAGGTCACCTTCAGGTTTCTCGTGAAGTTTCAGCAATGAAACTGTGCCAATTCAGGATCGAGTTTTTCCTCAAACTCACCTTCCCAGACAGGTCTCAGGTCTTTAGATGAAACCCTGTTTCTTTTTCCCAGAAGAGGAAGCAGAACCTTACCTGCAAAGCCCTCTGTTTTTTCCTCATGGCTCTTTTCTGATGGGCCTGTTTCTGCACAGAAGAAAAGGCAAGCGAAAAAGCCTCCAGTCCAACTAACTTCTTGAGCAGTTCTATGATTTCCTGGGAAAGGTTCTTCAGTGTTGGATCTAATAAAACAAAATTAACTTGCTTTCAGCTTTTCAAATTGACAGAATGAAAGTCAAGAGCCTGAAAAAGATTTCTCTTTCTTTACTAAAGGACACTGATCAGTACTAAAGTACTGATTCATCTTGCCCAATAAAGTGCAGAGACCAGAGCAAAGGCGCTCGGGAAATCTGCTGGTTCTTCACCAGCTTTCCCAGAGGACCAGAAGTCACACTTCACACAGGCCAACAGAAAATGATGCTTCCAAGAAGAAAAAGGGGTTTTTTTTGTCTTTTTTGTGTTTTTGGTTTTTTTTTTTCAGAAGTCTAATGGCATCCCAGAGGTTATTAGAAGGGGCCTGCTGTACAGGTCTTTCTTGGAATAGGCTTTGGTGGAAGCAGACGATTCCAGCCTTGTCAGGCAGCATCTCAGCACAGCACAGCAGTAAGGGCTGGCTTAATGGTTAGGATCACTAGTTAGTTACAATGCATTAACTACGATCACTGAAAAAAAAAAAAAGGATACAGGAGAGGGTGCAGGTGAAAGGCTACAGAGATGCTAAGGGAAAACTGAGAGCAGGGCAAATGTTTCCCTCAGTCTTCCAACAGATCCCTCTTTCAAGTGCCTGTAGAGCTGCTGCAGAAGCTTGTGTAAGCTGCCTGTCTCCACAGTATCCTTCAGTGAGAAGTTCCCTTGGTCTGCATCCCCTATCGTGTGAGCAAACATCTCTGCACTTCTGAAAAATCATTTCGAGGCCCTTGTTCTTGTGCTGGCAGAGAAAGCAAAAAGCTGATCTTTATCCACTCGCAATACTGTCAATCTCTACCATATCTTTTCCAAGTCTCTTGCTTGCTGAACTAAAAAACCCCACACTTCTCTGGTTCACTGTCTGCTCTTTTCCTGGCATTGGATTTTGCCTGACTGAGTGCATTTTCAGGAACTATCTAAACGCCAGTGTCTTGCTCTTAATGCCAGGAGTTGCCGTGTTAAATGAGAATCTGGTTTGTCTCCCCTGACCAGGCACGGCTTGATCTTTTACACAAACGTGGATCTCCAGAGAGAAGAAACAAGTGTTGTTGCTCAGGTAAGATCTAGCAGGACAGAGTGACCTGGCCTCATTCAGGAGGAAGGGAGAAGTTCCGGGCACTCTAAAACCGGTGTATGTTGCCCACGTGGCGTTCTGGTAGCCGGCAGCTCTCCTCCCCTTCCTGGAAGGGTGACTTTGCTGTCATGCGGCACACACAAAAAGTCTTGTTCTCATTTCAGAGAAGGGGAAGCTTGGGAAAAACACCAAGCAAAAAGCCTCAAACTGGCAATTCCAACTTGCACAGCCCCTTGCTCTAAAGTAACCCAAGCTGCCCCAAACCACAGCCTGTTTTACATTAAAACTGAAACACTTTTAGCCACAGGGCATGGATCTTCATGCCCTTAAGCCTCACTGCAGAGCTAAATGGCAATGCAAAAAAAATGGCACCTGGCGACAGCCTTGTTCTGGCCTCCTTAAGACCCATGCTCAGCTCCTCTCCTCAGCAAGGACTCCATGAGTCTTGTCACCATGAGTCCACCCCAGAGTACTAACTACACCTCCTCTATGTCACGTGTTCAAGCTTCACCCGCTTGCACGCAGGAGAAACTGCAACTTCAGCCCAGCCTTTGTCAACACAGATTTTTGTTTCAACTGTCTTACACTCTCCTCCTTTCCTGATATTTCGGTTCAACTGCAAGTGGGTAAAATTCGCTAATGATGGTGGTGTTTGTGCCAAGGCACAGGTCTGACACACTTTCCTCTTCACTAGTCTTTTTATGAGGGGCACTGTTTACCTTGCTCTGCGTAGTTGCTGTTCAGCTCCCTGTACAGAGGGGTGAGAATTGTTGGAAGGTAGGGCTCGATCCTGTCTTTCCCCAGATCCACTGAGATTGCTCCCAGGAACTTAAAGATGCAGCTTCTCTGAAAATGAAGCAAGGGACATGAAGTAAGGAAGATTGGAAGGAATCTGCATAACAGAACTGCTGCAAGGGGGCTGAGCACCACTGTTCGATGTACGAGGTGGTATTTCAGACACCTGAGTCAGAAACTTCATGCTGTTACAAGGTCTCTTGGCAGCCAAGTACAGCCCGTAGACAAGACACAACCCCTCGGGATCTGTGAACACATGAGCTGTGACTCCACTGAGCTGGCAGCTCTTAACACCTTGAACACCAAGCTTCTTGTTCTCACCGTCCTGCACTGAACCAGCTGAAGACATGAAAGCTCAGCCTCTGTAAGTCCACACCACGGGGAACTGCAGCACTTCTCTGGGTGCTCTCCCACATCCTCTCCTTATCTTAGCAAGCAACTCCACGCAGCCTTTGCCTTGCCTGCACAAACGCAGCACTCTTGGGCTTTTGCAAAGGCAGTGCTCTGTCCTCCTCAGCTTGGTGCCTTTGGGCTTCCCACCCTTCTACCACTCCATACAAGGGCTGGAAGCATCAGGGAAGAGAGGCAGGCTGGTACAAGGCTTTCCTGAGAATCCCGAGCCAAAATGTTTGTTTCTTTGGCACCTGCTAATTCTCACTTTGGCACCAGCTCCCAATGTCTCCTGCAGCTGGTGCCCTGGAAGCAAAGAGCCAGAGCAAGTGCCTGCGCACTCTCCTGCGCAAGTGCCTACCACACCAAAAGCAGGTGGTCTCACCCTGTTCTTACCTTTAAAGTGACCCTAGGGGAATACGCTGCTTCTCGCTTTGCCATGAGAGAGAGCTTCTTCATTAACCACAGCAATGTGGCTGGCTGGCCTTTCTCTTCTGTGTTCTCTATTTCTTCCTCTCCTTGAGCAGAAATGTCTTTCTCTTCCTCATCTTCTGAAGCCTTCTGCTCTTCCACTTCACAGACGAGTTCCCCTTCGGCCTCTTTACCTTCTTCTGAGGCAGGGGCTAGCAGGTAAACCACTTTGGCCACAAAAAGCAAATTCTTTATAACCTGAAGTGTTAAAAGAGTACTCGGTCACTCTGAGTTCCCTCACTGTGAGCACCAGAGCCAAAGGGAGATCTGAAAGAGGAACCTGCCAACCCAGGAGGCTGTACTGGCTTCACCCAGTGCCACGTGACAGAGCACGCTGCTCCTAACAGGAAGGCCCACCTCAATATCCTCCTGCAGTTTGAGAGAGTCTTTCCTCATGAGCTGTTGTGACTTTGGGATTCCAGCACTTCTTGAGCGAGGGCTTTTGTCTTCTCCACCTCTGGCACTCCCTGGCTGTCCACAAGGAATCTTTGACCAGATTCACAGTGGAGCATAAAGCTACACTAAACACTCCCAGCAAACAGCCAAGGCTCCAGTGGAGCTGCAAGGAACCAGCACCAGAGATCGAAAAGCTGGAGAAGTGGACCCATGTGAACCTCATGGGGTTCAATAAGGCCAAGTGCAAGGTCCTGCACCTGACTCGGGGCAATCCTCGTTATCAGTACAGGTTGGGGGATGATGTCATTGAGAGTCACCTGAAGGAAAAGGACTTGGGGGTGCTGGTGGACAAAAAGCGGGACATGAGCCAACAATGCACGCTTGCAGCCTGGAAGGCAAATTGCATCCTGGGCTGCATCAAAAGAAGTGCGGCCAGCAGACTGAGAGAGGTGATTCTGCCCCCCTGCTCTGCTCTAGTGAGACGCCACCTGCAGTGCTGTGTCCAGCTCTGGAGCCCTCAGCACAAGGAGGACATGGACCTGTTGGAGTGGGGCCAGAGGAGGCCACAAAAATGATCAAAGCCCTAGAGCACCTTTCCTATGAGGACAGGCTGAGAGAGTTGGGTCTGTTCAGCATGGAGAAGGCAACGCTCTGGGAAGATCTTATAGCGGCGTTCCAGTACCCAAAGGGGGCTACAGGAAAGCTGGGGAGGGACTGCTTACAAGGGCATGTAGCCACAGGACGAGGGGTGATGGTTTTAACTACAGCAGAGGAGATTTAGATTAGACATTAGGAAGAAGTTCTTCACAATGACGGTGGTGAAACACTGGCACAGGCTGCCCAGAGAGGTGGTGGAGACCCCATCCCTGGAGACATTCAAGGTCAGGCTTGATGCGGCTCTGAGTAACCTGATCTAGTTAAAGATGTCCCTGCTTACTGCAGGGACCTTGGGCTAGATGACCTCTACAGGTCCCTTCCAACCCAATGCATTCTACGATTCCATGGACGCCTGCTCTAGGATCTGGCTGCCCAGCCTGCTCCAGTCCAGGCTGCAGAGCCAGACCCTCCCTGAAAAAAGGGACCCCAGTCCTGCCCTGCATGGTGCTTCCCCTTTCTCTCCCGTCAGCCCTTCCAGCAGGGTGACAACACAAGGAGGACTTGTTTTGGGGCCCTCTGAAACATGCGTCTTCCCAGATGCCCTCAGCACAGAGCAGCTGGCCCTGTACTTGCCCTAAGCCACCACCAGCCCACGGTGCTGCTGTTCCAGACTATGGCACAACACTGCCTCCTTCTCTCCTGGGCCAGGGCCTGCTCTGTGCCCTCCTGCAGCCCCACACTTCCTCCTGTTCTCACCTGCTCTCCTAGAGACAGGTCCAGGAACTTGGACTGCAGCTGATGGCAGAAGGCAAAGGTGAGTTCCTTCATCTGAAGAGAGGAAAAAGGAGAAGAAAATTACTCCACGACAGCAGCTGGCAGCAGAAGCCCAACATGGTTTTTTGCAGTCACCAAAGATGGTTCCTGGGGAGGCCAAGGGATCAGCTCAGCACAACTTCTGCCTGCACCTTGCAGCCCAGAGGGAAATCTTTGTGCTGCTGACAACAAGACCCCAGAGAAACCTCCTCTCAGCAGCACAGACACCTCCTCAAATGCTTTCAGTGATCAGTATTGTAACATTATTTGTATTGCCCCAGGGAATGGACACGGGCAGGAGGGAAGGAGTAGTCCAGATATCATTACCTTTTTGTCCAGTTCAGCGGTCAAGAAGACTGTGGATGCAGACAGCTCTGCTGACACCTTTTTCCTCTTCCCCGCCTTTCTTTCCTTCCACTTGTTGACAAGATCTTCTGGCTTGTACGACGCAAACAACAAACCAAAGATCTCAGTCGCTGTCAGCCAGACCCAGCTGTGAGGATACCACAGGTGAGACTGGACATGACCTGGGGGAAAGAAAACCTCTTTCAGCAGAAAAAGAACCAGGTTCCTCCAAGAATTATCACAGCACATGCTACAACAAAAAGGCGAGGGAAATGAACTGTGCTCGTCTGCTCAGAACACAATCAAGGACAATCAAAGATAGCAACTCTATCCAGCCAAAGCAGAGAGTGGTGAAAAGCTACAGGTAGCCAAAGGTCCTCATGGTGACCAGGTGCTCTTGGATGTACCCACAGCACTTCCACACATCCAAAGATGGAGGCCATTGCTGGAAAGTGAAGGCAGCTGGTCAGGAAAAGTGGACACTTCATATGAAGACACTTGGCTCCAGACCTGGCAGCCAAGTCATGTTTCTGCAGTGATCCTGTCCCCTCGGGGACTTGGTGCCACAGCTCATCTGCCCATGATGTCCGAGGACTGACTGCTGTGAGACTCGCGTGAGCTGGATGGAGGCTGAGGGCACTTTAGAGAAGAGATGGAGTTGCCTCTTATCTCGCCTCTGACCAAGCTGCCCATCACCAAGCAATCCAGGCTTTACAAGGATTATCTCCTACCGCAGTAAAAGCATCTGGCAGGATGAACTCTTTGAAGACGTGAACCAGCCAGAGCCAGGCCTTCTGACAGCAGCAAAGGAAGCAATTAAAAATGGGGCAACAAAACACCAGTAAGGCAGCCTGACATTGTACAATCTCACTCATAGGGAAATCGCTTGAAATAAATCCACCTCCAGGTCTTAACATCCCAGCAGACACACAGTACTTGCAGGACTATTACCACGTGTCATCACTTTCTGGCTGGTACAATCTCAACATGAAAATCTCGTCTTCCCAGGAGAACTGCACATTTTCATCCAAGAGGATGTAATTATGGTCAAACACGCAATAGTATGCAACTGTTTGCTCCTGGGATAACAGAAAATTCTTCCCAGCAACTAAGACAGAAAGTGACTTGTTTTCTTCAACCATTTAACTTTTTCCTTTAACATTTTCACTGCCCAGTAACGCCAGTAACTGCTGTGTATCGGTATTTTGCAGCATGCAAACCTTGCAAGGCACACAGAGAATCTTCCTTGTCATACAGCCCTAATGATTCTTGCTACTTACCCCAGATATTGCTCACAACATCAGCGTTCTTGGTTAACTGAATCAAGTTGCACTCTGTGATTAGCTTTGTTAGCAGCACAAGAAAGCTGAAGAGCAGCCTGTCTGCAGCCTTCTCCTCCTCCTCTTCATTTATCTAACAAAATCAGCAAGTCAACAAAGATGAGGACACAAAGATGGCACTTATTTGCCCTATTGATAAATTTCAGATCAACCTTGCAAAGAAACAGAAGACAAACTTGTGCCCAATTCCTGAAATAAACAGAAAAGCAGCAGCTCCACTAAAGCATTTCCTCTGGAGACTGAGCCTCTGCAGGAGGTTATTACTACAATAGCTCTTTGTTTTCTATACAGAGGTTATTATAAAAAACTTAGGTTTTTAAATGCAAACAATTACACACACAATGCATATCACTGATGTTTACACACGTATTTGTGCATGTTTGAGTCTCATTATTAGAGTCAAGCTGAGCGCAGATTTGCCTGTCTCACCTGGGAAGCCCCGTGTTGTTATGACAACACCACATGCATTGTGTTGTACGAAACTGCCTTCAGGTCCTCGCCCTGCCTGCAGTCACCAGCTGGCTTGATATAACTAGTCAGTGCTTTACCCACATGTCACAGCACAGGGGGTGATTACACTGAATTTCTCCTCACTGCAGGTATTTTGTTTTATTTTCTTGCCAACCTACATACCCCGAGGTTCTTCTCTCTCTTCAGCACGCTGCCCTTGCACATTAGTAAGGTATGTGGCTGCAGCCCAGGCACAATGACCAGGATCCCTTTGGGATTATCATGTAGCAAGTAGAATCTAAGGCAGTCATGTTAGTCCAAGTTAATCATGTGCTCTTACAAAGACTTTCCATAAAACAAAACCATGGTCTGGAGCACAGGAAGGTACTTTGGAAAGTTACAGCTGTAGCTAACGCTGAACAAAAGAGACAGTCACAAGCAACGCATTCCTCACCTCCCACACTTCCACAAACCTTTGCAGTGCGCAGACACATTTCCCCGTTAAACCAATGCTGTCAGTGTGACCGTTGGGCTGTTTCCCAACTTTAAACAAAATACAGAAGACCCCTCTCTCCTGCCACTGCAGCAAAGACCAGAAGGAGGGAAAGCTACCTTGACATACATACTGCTACGTGCTGCCAACCCACCATGTCAGACAGGTGAAAACTAAAAGCCTGAGACTCCAAGGCTGCCTTAAGAACCCTTTCCACATCAGAGATTTTGTTAGAGGCTGGGGCAAGGAGCCATGTATCTGCTGGTTACACAGTACAGCTGCAGGCTCAGGCCAGGCAGCTTTGCAAAGCTCTTCTGCCCCTTGTGCTGCAATGCAGGATATCAAATTTGGGCTTACAGATAAAAAACATGGTTCTATGTCAGTGAGGTTCTCTTCAGAACAAATGTGTGTGTGTTACATGTCTCCTCAGTCCCAAACAGCACGTCCAATAGTTAAATCTCTCCCAAACTTCTTCCCTTCTTCCATTTTTCTTAATCTCCTTTCACAAAACTTCACGCATGGGAAAAATTACTTACGTCTTCAAATTTAATTGGGTTGATTTCTTTCTCAATCAAGGTGAGCACAGCGTCAAGCCGCCGTTCAAACATTACTCCCTCCACTTCAACAAATAAACCACATGCCTGGGCAGCCAACCTCCTGTGTAAGCTCTGCCAACAGAAAGAAATAACAGCCCTTGTAACTTCTTGATCATCAAATCCTGCAGCTCCCACGTGCAGGAGCTGGTAGTAATCCCCACTTTTGCACGTAGCAACTGCATCTTAAGAGGAGCTGGTTTTCAGAGCACTATTGAAAAAGGAGATGCTGCCAGCTAGGGACAAAAACGCGTGGCAGCACAAGTCATTCCTGGAAATGCACCCCAAAGCTGAATGCCAAAAGGCCTTTTCCAGCCTGGTTCCCAGCTGCAAAGCTCTGGGAGCTACTTTGTACTCTTTGATTCTTCACAACGCAATAGGTGACTCACAGCTATAGGCCAGAACCGAACATTTTAGAGATAAAAAGGATTAAGCATTGAAGAACACCTACTCCATTAGTGTAGAACGAAAGAACCCGAGTCCAGTTTGAGAATAACTAAACATCCAGGCACACAGACCAAAATAGGAGATCTTTATGACCGGATTTGCCACCTTCCAGCTGCTGGTGGCAGAATGAAACAAGTCTGAGCTGAAGACAGCATAAAAAAAGCCAGTTACCAGGGTCAGAAGAGCTTGAAGGAATTTGCTCAAACCTTTAATCTGAGCAAGGACTACACTTGGTGAAATTCCTGACCCAAAAGAGAAACTGTGAGAAAGCTGCACAATGCAGCTGGGGAGTCTGTAGGCTGACCTAGAGCATCAGCAGATCCCTACATTTGTGTGGCTTTATGAAGCTATACCATTTCTCGCTCTTCTTACTAAAAGCTACGGTACTGAACACAGCTCTAAAAAGCCTTTATTCTAAGCTGAGTCTTGTCCATACTCGTTTTCTAAGACTACTAAGTCAGGTACAACTGAACTCACTGATCCACTAGACCTGGTACTAGAGAGTCCCTCAATCTCACTCAGCCCCTAAACAGAGTTCAGACCTGGTCAGTGAAAAGCCCAAAGAATACCTTCTTGCTGTGAAACCACTCCTTGACCAGCGAAAACATCAAGTCTTGTTTTTCGTTGTTTATCTTACGGAGGAGAGATTTACACGCCAAAGCTGCCATCTTTTTGCATTTGGCAGAGTCGTCGTTTATCATCATCATACAAAGAGAGAGAAAAAACAGCCCGCAGTATTTGTGGAGGAGATCCTAGAAAGAAACAACCATTAGCTGACCACAGACCCCCAAAGAGCTTCTGGTGTTTAAGGGGAAAAGAGGGGTATTTTTTGCACCACATCCAGCAACAGTGTCAGCCCTGAGTGGGGATCACATCAAGGCAGTTGAAATGCAAGGACAGGATGATCCAATTGTTGGAGCCCGCAGGGAGCGTAAAGCAGCGACCCCAATTTGCTAACCTGTCCCAGGGACAGCAACGGGAGTATCAAACCTCAAAGGGTATTTTCATGCCCAGCTCTCACAGAAACAGGCTTAAGTCCCTCAGCACTGCAGCAATCAGCCCAAAGGTCCTTCTCTCAGAGACAGCAGCTCTTTGCTACTTTACAGAATTGCCACGAACCAAGTTAAGATACTAAATCTAATCAGGCAGTGGTGAAGTGCAGCTTACTGCACAGAATTTCTCTTCCTTCCTCTCAAATTCTCACTTGATTGCACTTCTCTCAGTCTCTTGAACGCTCAGTCAAGCTCCAGCTGCAGAGTTTCAGGGCAGTTTAGCATTTTGCACGTTATCCTGCATAGACACACAGCTGTTTTTCAGCTTTCATTTTGATCCACCCCACTGAGGAGCCCTTCCTCTCCAGCAAGGCCAACAAAACAGATATTGTACATCACATACCAGTTCAGTCAACAATGCATCTCGTGAATGTTGAAAAACCCCAACAATGAGAAAACCCTAGACTTCACTTTCTGTTCATACCCCATTTTTTAAAATGGTTGCGTTACTTCCTGGCATAAATCATCATCAAGTTTATGCAAACTCCAGCTGACAGAGCTTTATTTTACTTGCAGACTGAGCACATTAGATACCGAAGTGCTGCAGACTTTCCAGTATGTCATTCCTCTCTTGGAGCAAAGCCAGGTTCTTTGGAGATAAGTAAATGTTCTGCTCATGGTAAGAGACAAAAGGAACTACCAAGTGCTTCCAAAAGAAACTGCTCTGAAAATGCTAATACTACAAGTCCCAGGAACTTCTTGATGCTTGGTACACTAAGGGGTGCTCGTTACCTTTGGGAACATGTCAAGGAGGTACGCAATCATCTCCAGTGCAGATTCCCTTCCAGTTTCATACTCGTATCTGTGAGGAAATGAGTAATGGTCAGGGCTGGGTTAATACTCTAGAAAGTTGCTGACAATTTGCATGAATGGCCAATGCGAGAAAGACAGGCTGACATAGATCTTCCCATAACAGCTTCCAGAGCTGGTTTGATATTTAGAAGAGAAGCAGCAGACTTATCAGCTCCACCTCTCAGAGAACGGGCACAGAGAGGAATAAAAAAAAGGGGTAAAAGGGCTCCAGAAAACTTGAGCCAACGCAGCTGCGCTTATGCTGTGGTGCTGGGGAACACAGTAAACTACTGTAACACGGAGCAAGGGAAGGGCCATGCTCAGAAACAGGTGTCAGTCACCGCTCCTGCGGAACTGGTGCAGTTCATCTCAACTGTACCTGCAACTGCAGCTGAAACCACTGCCATGGGACAGCAATCATACAAATGCCCTTTCTGGATTTTCCAGTTCACCTGGTTCACAACTAGCAGAGCTGGTTAATCACCAAGCAAACCCCAGGATCTTTGCTTACAAACAGATAAAGAACAAAAAAAACCAGCTCTGAAACAGGGAAAAGAAAAAGGACTTGCTTTATCAAACAGTCTGTCTCTGAAAAAAATAACTATTTTAGAGGTAGGGAAATTAAGACCTTAGCCACACCCTCTGCTCCTCACAAAGAGCCCTCTAGCACACAAGGTGACCACTAAAGTCATATTTAAGCAATAATGTTTCGTCCTGGCAGAGATGTAGGGAATATAAACTCACTCCAGTTGCGCGAGCATGAATTCCAAATTGTGTTTCAGCTTGTCGCCAAGGGGGTAGTCCAGAATATATTTTAAGTAAATCTGGAAGGAAAAAAACAACACAGGGAAGAGTTATAAGAAACATTCAGGAAAGCTTGTAAAAAGAAAAAATTGTCATGGAGCAGTAAATTCATGAGAATCACTCCTTTCATCCTGTTCCTATCAGACAAGGGACCAACAACTGCTTTCGAGTTCTGTGCCCGGAAAGGGATCTGCAGGCATTTGACAACTGACAGATTAGTCTTATTGTGATCTGTGCAGGCTTCTGTTAAGAGAAATCTGCACCCTTCAAAATTCATCCCAATAACTATGGAAATGCACTTTTTGGCTACACGCAGCTCCTGCTGCCTCTGCATCCCCATGCTTGAAATGAAGTAATCAGTTCTTCCTTTTGGATGCTTTTAGTCTGGAAAGAACTAGGAAGTCATGGCAAGGATTTGTGGCAAATTCTCTTCTGCTGCAATTCAGAAAAGGGCAAGACTCTTAGTTACGTGGGCTCAAAAGCCTCCAAAGGAGGGATGCTGCCACTGCTGCTGAGCAGCTCTGGGAAGGTATGCCAGGGCAAAGAATGTCAGTACAGGCAAGCAGCCTGCGATTCCACAATGCATAGAATCATAGAACAGTTTTGCTTGGGAGAGATCTTGAAGATCATCGAGAAAAATCTTTGCCCTAGCCCTACCATCACCCCTAAACCATGTCCTTCAATGCAACATCTACCCGTCTCCTAAATACCTCCAGGCACAGTGACTTAACCACCTCCCTGGGCAGCCTGTTCCAATGTCTGACAACCCCTTCAGTAAAAGAATTCTTCCTAATATCCAACCTGAACCTCCCCTGGCACAACTTAAGGCCATTTCCCCGCATCCTATCACTCGCCACTAGGGAGAACTCAGGATCAGGATCAAAGTCACAAGACCTGAAGTTGGCCAGATGACAAGAAGAACAAGGATTAGTAAGAAGGGGAAACGGTGTTAGGGGCTCAGCAGGGCTAAGGCATGTGGCTGTGAGAGCTGGGATGGGCACGCCAAGCCCTCTAGACTGTTAGACAGCTGTAAGTAAGGTAAGATGAGAGAGCTTCCACTCTACCAACCTGCCTGCACTGGACCCGCACAGGCTCACTCTGACCTGTGATGGCCAGCTGGGCAACCTTCTGCAGCACATCGTCAATCTCAGGGACAATCAGCTTCCTGGATAGAATCGCCTAAAAATGGGAGAGTACATTGGAGTCATTCACATCATTTCACTCGCACAGTGTGAGATGCAGTGCTCTAACCTGGGACTACACTGGTCTCCAGTGGTACATTAACACGACTTTCACATCTTCAAATATAGCCAGAGCAACTTTAAAAAAAGGGTGGCTTGCAAATCTGTACGTTTCTTTTGGAAGACACAGAATACTTGGTCTAATGATTAGGGATGTTGACTCTTTAGCAAAAACATCCTCAGATCCAAATACATCCTCACACGCATGTGTGGTTGCTTTTCCCCTTCTCCTAAAACACAGACCCTTAATACCATTCTGTGAGCTGTTCCTGACATGAGATCTTATAGCCTCTCGCCAGGAGGCAGGACCGCTGCCGCTGCAGTGGCTCACAGAACCCAGATGCCTGCTGCATAGAAATACCTTGAGAAGGCCAAAGGCAGTGGCTTGGCGTGATGAATCATAAATGTCTTCTTCAGCAAAGCCAAGCAACACTTGGAGCTGTTTGCTTGTTATTTGACTCTTTGTGTTCTTCACAAGTATTGTTACACACTACAAAAAGCAAATTGCACATTGTCAATACACTCGCAGTGCCATAAAATACAAGCCTACGCCAAAGTCTGCCTCTGTTTATACCACTTAAGTTCAAAAGATAAACTGCTGCTCTGAAACATGCAGCTAATGCTGTTTACATCACATCTTGCCTACAAGCTGGCAATTTTGAGACAAAACCTGAACATGAGTAAAAACACAAATTCAGTCTAGTCCTTGAAATGAGTGGGGATGCTCACGGACATGAACCATCACGCAGGACCACAGCCAGGAAGAAGGAAAAATTCTTCTGGCACTGGCATTAAGCACAATTACTCTAACTCTCCCTTACGATCACTAAGCTGTAATTCAGCAACACAATTAGAAGATATCCACACAAAGACATTGCATACTGCAGGTGTAGTTACTACTACTATTAATTGCCCCCTTCCCTTTTCTCACTGCAGCTGCCAGGGTTTACTCCAATTAATTATGTTAAAAGCGAACTATTCAAGAACAAAAGTGATGCCTCTCAAAAGAGAGCGTGGTAAAACAAGATGTTATTATAAAGAAGGCAAATATGCTTCTGTAGAAACACTTTAGATGCAAGATGTGTGTTTCCAGGGGGATAACTTTCTTTAAGTTTGCACTTGGAAAAGAATGAGTAAGGCCACATTTCCCTTGCTACCTTGTGATCTCCAGACTATTCCTTCACGGACAGCTGCAGGAGGGATCTGCAGCTGGAAGAGTCTCATTCTGCAAAGTTAATCATGAAAGTATAAAAGAGCAGAGCTAGGTCTGCCTTACTTTGAAACAGCTCACAACCAGGTGGAAATTCTGGCCTTTGGCTATTCCCGTCCTGGCAAATTCTTTCAGCAAGAGGAAAAGCTGCTTGATCAGTGGTTCCAGATTCGTACTGACAGAAGGCAAAGGGAACTTTAAAATCCATACCAAGGACTGCAGAGCACCAGTTACCACCTGTAAGAGAGAGCCAAAGGACAGCCTGTGGGTACAATGACACTGAGAGAACGCGTTTTTCACGTTAGAGACACGGTCAGGTTATCTGTACCAGTGCTAAAAGGCAGCTATCAACCTCCTTCTGGTTTGAAATGCAACACAAGTGGTTACTCAGTTCAGGAGGCACTACCCACCACTTTCCAATTTGCTAACTTTGATTTTACTAGGCAGAGACATTAATACAGTGCTGACTCAGCAGATGGCAGGATCTCCTTCTGAACCAGAGGTGTCTTCAGTGCACAGAAGTTGCTCTGCCAAAAACCCAGAAGCCCTGCTCCAGGTATCTGATAGTGTATGAGGCATGCCTTCCATTCCCAGGAAACTCAAGGTTTAACAGATTGTCTCCTACGCTCACTCAGACCTAAAGCTGCCCCAAAAGAAGGCTGCCTATGGTGCTGGGAATAAAGACATTACAGTTTGTATCAGAAGGAACCACGGTTGTGACAACGTTGCTCCCAGCAGCCACAGGACCTCACGAACCTCCTCACAGATAGCCTATGAAGTCTGTGAAGTCCTTGTATGAACACGCTCCTGGGGAACTTGTCCATACTTGAACTTGCAGCGCTAAGGGCAGAGCATTCCGTTCTCTATCGCTCACAATCCTTCCTCCCCCTTGGGATAACACATTCTCAAACTTAATTTGTACATCTGTGATACGAGGCTTGAAAACCAGATGGCTTTCCCTCGCAGATCAACTGTGAGGTGACATCTGTAGGTGGGACCCTTCTTAGTAGAACAGACAGACTCCAGCTCAGAACCGTACCTTGACATCCATAGATTTCAGGCAGTCTATAAGCAGCTGAACAAAAGGATCTAACATTTCCAAAACATTCTCCTCGGAAGAATTTACTTTGGACCTCTTCAGACTCATGTGCAGCAGCTGGCATAGAAAACACAGGACATATATCTCAAAGTCAGTCTGGGACTCAGATAAGTCAACTAAGGTCCCACATTGTTTCAGGTTATAGTGGAATTTATGTCATATCCAATTCTAGTATCTGCAACAGGCTGAGCACTTCTTAAAGCTCTTCAAGAGGCACCACTGGGAGTTACCACATGAAAAATAAAAAATAAGGCTAGTGGCTGTGTTGTTAATACATCCAGAACACCTTCCTTTGAATACTCTCTATGAAAAATTTTGATTGTAAAGCTTTGCAATCTCCTGAGGAGAACCTTACCCGAAGTCCTGAATCAACCAAGATATATGTGTTAGTCCTGCTGCTGACGCGCGCTTTCTGCCCTCCCCTCGTGGGAGTGGGCTGGAGCAGCAGGCAGCTTTCAGGCTGCAGCCGAGGATCTGGAGGAGGGGCAACTTTTTTTCTGAAAAACAGTGTATAGCAAAAGAGAATATTCAGATTTTAACCCTCTGCATAACCACCTTGCTGTTAGGAGTGAAGAGAGTTGGACTGTGCTCAGCTGCTACATACACAGCAAGCAAAAGCAGCTCAGAGCCAAAACACAGTGAAATAAAATGATCTTGAGAGCAGTATGACAGATAAGACTCTCAGACTTGAGAACAAATGTTCAGGACCCCGAACACCTCCGATACGTCATTTTGCAGCTTGCTCCTAAATCCTGTGCCTCATCCCTTCATCCAAACACTCAAATGCATATACCAGCTTGCCAGATGGCGAAAAAGCCTTGCTAAAGTCCCTGAACAGTTTCCAGAGTAGACTCCTAAATTCAACAGGTGCTCACTCCCATTTCCAAGCTTTCTCCTTGCCTGCTGACTGCCCAAATAATTCACTGACACTGAAAACAAAAGGCAAACAAAAGCAAGGGAGCTCTCATACATTTGATCAGTTGGATTTGAGAGCTGCCATTTCTGCAAGCAAACCCTCCAACCAGTAACAGACCATCCCGGAACTCACTTGGCCTTCTCAGTAAGTAGAGGCAAGTTTTCACTGATGAGACCGTGACTGAGGAGGAGGAGGGATTCTGCGTTCATGTCCGAATTGAAGATCAGTCCTGCCATGATGTGACGCAGTGCCTCATGCACCTTACGGACAATCTTCAAGCTCGTGGTACTCTCCAGAATCTGCAAAGGCACAACCAGGAGAGTCAGGAAGGCAACAGGAGGGCAACGTTCTACCATCTGTACTCAGAAATCATGGGACAAGCCAGAGCAATTCCCCCCTTATCACATGCTGCCCTAAATCCCCAGGTCTTTACATGAACAGCATTCCATTGCCTCAGCTCCGCCTGGACACCCCTCCCTTTCTCTCCAGCCTCTTATCAGTCTCCAGTCAGTTCACCTATTGCCACCAGGACTCTCCGAGGCTTGTGAGCAAACCAGGGCTCCATTTTTGCATGAGTTCGCACTCTGCTCAAAATAGCGCATCTCTGATAAGGCAATTAGTGCAATGGACAGACCCTGAAAACATTTTGGTGATGTTTCCTTCATGCACAAGAGACTAAATCACAGAGCAACCTTGAAGGACTTTGGACCTCTATGGGAAACAAGTTGGCAGAGAGAGAGGGCATGAAGTTAGAGGTTTCCTCTTTAGCAGGGGTTGGAAGCTTTCCAGAACACCATTCCCTGAACTGGACATCAATACTAAAGTATCATTTTATGATATGGCTTCATGCTGCTTTCCAAAAGGAAAAATGGAAAGTTGAAGGAGGATCATATAGGTAATTTCACAGCAGCCACCCAGAGGCTCGAGTTTCTTTTAGACCATACAGAACTGAGAGTGCTCAGAGTTACAAAAGACTCTGGCTGAATTTTCTTACCTCTTTCAGTGGCAGAATAAGTTTTGTCAACTGTCCTTTTCCTATGAACTTCCCAAGAATTTCATAGGAATCGTAACTCTTGTTCTTGCGAGCTTCCATGACCTTGGAGACAATTCCCTTCACTTCCTTCTCTTCAGCTATATTTCCAAACAACTCTTGGTTGAAAATCTTTGGAAATGAGGCAAGAGAAGTGAATGAGAGGAGCAGAAAAGCAGAGCCATGTTCCTCCAGTAGCAGCAGAACAACACTATTTTTCTCCACTCAAGGAAAAAAAATAAAATTCTCCAGGCTTCCCACATATCATATCTACCTTTGTCAACATAAAAAAAGTTTGAGCACACCAGATGAGGATGCTGTTTTCACATCCCTTCGTGGTACTGTGATACAAGCAGTGGGAGTCAGACCAAGATATCCAGATTATCATCTGGGTGGCCAGCTGAGCTCCTGGGCTCCATGGACCACACTGACTGTTGACTTGCTCAGCCATTTACAGTACAGTGAAATGCAGTCAGGTATCTTAATCTTGAACCCATTCCCTCTCAGGATGCAGGGCTCAGAATACAACCCCAGAGAGACTCTGCTGCTCTACAAGAGAACAGTAGAGAACAGTCTCCTTCCTCTGCAGGACACACAATCAGATCTGTTTGCCACCAAGTCTGAGACAATCTACACAGAATTTTCTTCTCCCAGAACTTGCCCCAGGCACTTAACAATGTTTTTTTCTTTCCGAGCTTTTACCTCGATCAGGATATCTAAGCAGGGGTCCAAATCACCAGCCTTGAGCCTGGTATTAAGGCCCTTCAGTAACAGGTTCACAGTGAAAGTCAGCACATGGAGCTACAGAAAAAGAAAACAGATTGTGTTTCCAAATGCCTGCATAGACCTCTTTAATAATATGGGATGAGGAGACTCCCATAACAGAGACATCACAATGCACACTCTGTACTCGGGCTCCCGTTATAGGGAAAAAAAAATCAATGGGAGGACAAGAATCCGTGTACCAGCAACAGGAAGAGGACCCCTGCCCCTCCACCTACTGGCAAGAGGGCTGGAATCTCCTCTTTCTCAGTGCTCTTACTGATATTTTTAGACTGTGCTAATTGACACTTCCACTGTTATAGCAGCTACAAGCTCACACTATTCCACTGTGGTAACTCACACAGAAAATTATTCTCAACCCCAGCCACTGTGGAAAGAGAAAAGACGAATTAATAGTCAGAGCCTTGGCTCTGGATCTAGGAAGCAAGGCTTCAATCAGCATCACCACATACTGTCTGTGCAGCCTCTGTGGCAACTCACCTCAGATGATGCTTGGCTTAATGACCTTACTGGAAAGATTTCCACTCCTCTTACTGGAAGCAGAAATTCATCCTTCACCTCCATACTTTAATTCTTCCCTGCTTAGACTCCAAGTTCTTTGGCTGCAGGCTCTCATCTGACACTTGACATAACCAAGACTAACGCAGCAACAGTATTTAGTGGTATCATACCAAGCTATTCTACCAGTGCAAAACAATTTTAGTAACAACTTCCCTCTGGGTTCTCTTCTTAACGCATTAAAAAAACCCTACAAATAACTACAGAGAGCAGATGAGGAAAAATTTCAGCATTACCTGGTACCCATGGACAAGAGTGGACTGCATCTCTTTTAAGATGTACAGAAGGTACTGCACTCCTAATACTTCCATGATTTTAGTGAGGGTATTACGGGCAATGTCCCGGATTTCCTGAAATCTGTTCCTCAGAAATGTGCAGACTTTCAGCAGG
>NW_009699406.1:26005-31553 GCF_000703405.1 Apaloderma vittatum
AGAGACAGACAGGTTAGTTCACCCCCAAACAGAGCAGAACTGATTACAAAGCTAGCTAGGGAGGCTTTTTTTCAGGGCTGTTTCACAGCCAGAGATACTCAAAGCCTGCCTCACAGCAAGTCATACACACCCCTACTGTCCTTCAAGGTACTTTACCAACTGTCCTCTCCTTCTGCCATCCCTAGCTCTGCATGCTGCTTCACAGCACTGCTCTTATTTACGGATTTACCAAGCTCCTTTCAAATTTAGCTTTACAGAAGTCTAATGCTGACAGAGGGGAATGCTGCTACGAAAAGGAATTTTCAAAACCAGTACTTCAGGACTGCCAGGATGTCCCCTCTGGGATTTAACCTTGTATGTAACCACAGCTTGGGAAAGGGGTCTGCACTCATTCCCAGCACAATTAACAGTATTTAAGGAGCTCCAATGGGATTTACCTTGGCAGGTTGGCTTCCATTACTTCTTGGGGAAGACACTGCATCATCCTGACCATTGCAAAAGCTAATGGAATACGAACCACCTCATCATCATTCACAACGTTGGATTTCACAAGCTTGTGTTCCTCATCTCTTTTAACCTTTTAAAGGGAGCAAGACACAATGCACTTTTAATATACATAAACAAATCCTGTTTTTTCTCAATAAATCCTAGAAGAGGCCAAGAAGCCAAGTTGCTATCCTCTGCTGACTACAGGAAAAAAACAGACAGCTAAAGGACAGGTGAGATGAATCCTTGTGTCTTCAATATAGAACATAATCTGGGTATTAGCAAGTGGCTGAGATCGCAAAATGAATCGTTTCACTTGTGTGATTCAAGCCAGTTCTCAGCAGAGAAGACACCAAACTCACACTGATGAGAGGGTCTGTCAGTAATCTCCATGACACAACAAAAGGTCTGAAGCCTCTTTTGTGCTTTCAGGTGGTCTCTCTCCAGTTGCATCTATTTTTTTTATGTGCTGCATTTCCACTGGCTCTGAAGTGGCAGCCCAGCCTTTCCAGTAGCAGCACAGGCCTGCGAAAGCCCTTCCAATGCCAACTCCTCACCTTAGCCACAATACACCTGTGCAATTTAGGCAAGATGTTGACTGTGACTGTATCTTGAATGTGTTTGATCAGACACTCCAGCTCCTCTTTATTTCGGGGTAAGAAAGAAACAGGCTTGGTCGTTGCTTGCTCAGCATCTTCAGGTGTCTCGGCTGCTTGGTTAGGTTCTGCTGGTTCCTCAGGAAGATTCTTCCCTTTATTTTCTTCAACGACTTCCCGTTCACTCTGCTCCAGTTCCATGGCTTCTTCAGCCTCCACCACCAGCTCAAGGTCCATGGCAGCAGCTTCTGTCAAGCGGTTGTCAAAAGCACAGGTAAAAGTAGGCCACAAAAATCAAGCCCTTAGAAATGATTCTTGAGATGGCTTTGTTCTGGACAAAGCTCCTACCTATCGTCAGAGACAGCAAACAATCAGTAAATATCAGAATTGTTTTACTGGGGAGAGAATTTCTGGCATTCTGTTTTTTGACAGTCACTTCTCAGGGCTAGCAGCTTAGCAAAGGTCAATCCGCTTGAACCTTAGAGAACTGCCATTCACTGAAATTTGAGAACTTCACAGGGCAAAAGTTACGGACAAGTGCACCAGGACAAAAACCTCAGATGTATCTGCAGCCACGTGGGTGGGTGCAGACCTTGGGAGAATCCCTGCTGGTTTGCATAAACTCAGCCCAGGATCTTATGACATATGGGATGGAGAGGTAATGTGCAGATGGCTCCCCACACCTCTTCTGACTTTATCAACACAGAGGAGGACAGTCTGCACTGCTCCAAGTCAAAACTAGCCTCCAGTATGCATATTTTAAAAAAGATGGAGTAGCCGACCTCAAGAGTAAACCACAAAATTTTGATTAGTTACACTCAGAGCAGGTAGAAGTAGTGTTTCTACAATCAGGAGCAGAAAGCTCACCTTGGCTGTCAACGGTCACAAGCTGCTTTTCAAGTGTTTCATGGTCAAAGTGAAAGGCTTCCAGCACTGTCTCTAACAAGCTGCAGAAGGAAAACATGAAGAGATATCAGCTTACTGCACAACAAAAAAAAAAAAAGAAGAGAGGCTGCATTGACCGTCACAAGGAAAAAAAAGCTTAAAAGCACTTTTTGGAAAACTTCAGACTCAGTGACACTGCAGCATAAGGAGGTCTTTCCTGAAATAACAACCCAGGAAATCAGAACTGGTTGCTTTTTCAGCTACATGCACTCTGTCACCTAGCTCCCTGTGACCAACCTCACAGACAGTGGTATGGGAGCAATGGAGATGTCCAGGAGCAGGGACAGCCTGACAGAAGCAGAAGCTGCTAATGCTGACATGCGCTCAGTGAGACACAGCGTTGAGAAAGTTAATCCTTCACAGTTGCAGGCTGGAAGGCGAATGCCCACTTTCACTTGCATAAGCCCACCCCAAATTTGGCAATCTCTCATCTCAGGAAGAGGCTAAAATTCATGTGACGCTCCTTAAGACATTGAATTTGCCTTAAGTCTTTGGAGAAACTTAAAGCTATGTCTCTCAGAGGACCTACCTGACTCCCAGCTTCGGAGCGATCTGTCCTGTTTGCAGGACATGGATGAAATGTTTCAAGTGGTACAAGTACGCTGACCATGAGAGATGTTGGCAGACAGCTCCAACAACTTCAACCGAGGCTGTTACCATATTTTCATGCTGCCCCAAAAATAAAAATTCAGTTGCTGTTAGCATCCAAGATGAACATGTGTCTAAAACATACTCTACTCAAAGCAACAAGAGCCAGAAGAAGCAAGGTTTGTCTAGTGGGGATGTTTGGCATTGAGCTTTTAGATCTCTTCCCAGTCATCAGGCAAACATAAATAAAAAAATAAAAAAAATCACAGCTCACCAAGCAGATCTCCAGACCCACTTCCAAATATTTCTGCACACATTTAACTTTTCTCACATAACTAAATCTATGAGCTTACTTGTGTGAAGAACTAAATCCAGCCAAGATATCTAACCACAGACACATGTCACGCTGCTGGGCTGTGCTGATCAGCTAGAAATACACATCACTAACCCATTTCTGATGTGAAATAAAATGTGTTTGTTTCTTCACCCATGTTTCAACCAAAGAGTGACTCTACTGTCACTCTACTGATGGGCACAGTCTGTTTGGCTGCACGTGCTGGATCCTGTGCCTCAGCTCTAATTGTTTAAGCTTCAGAAGAATAGTTCTGACAGTAAGCAAAATAGACATTTGTTTGGTCTGACATAAGCAGCTTTGTTGTTCTGACAGCATGCAGGAACTACAAAAGTGTGAAAGCTTACTTTTCCAAGTCAAAAGTAGAAAGTCTATCCTCAATGACATTACAAGTTATTTCACTGCATATATTTTCAATAAAATGTATGGAAAGTGACTAGCAGAATGTCACCCCCTCAAACTTTATTTACAAAGCTGCTAATGATTTCAGAGGTTTTCAGCTGATTCCTGTAGTTCACCTCTAACTCCAGA
Source organism: Apaloderma vittatum (assembly GCF_000703405.1). Taxonomy (NCBI): domain Eukaryota; kingdom Metazoa; phylum Chordata; class Aves; order Trogoniformes; family Trogonidae; genus Apaloderma; species Apaloderma vittatum. The sequence continues at coordinate 29,504 of NW_009699406.1, forward strand.
GAAAACACGATTTTTTCCCAGCTCAGTTACTAGGCACAGCCTATGTTCCCCACCACGCACATTCTGCTGCCAGACAGTAACTCATCTCACAACAGCAAGGGAGCAATTTGAAGGCAGAGGGGAAAAAAAGACAACCCACAAACTCTAAACTTGATTACAAAAAATGCAGACAAATATAACCCCAAGTGAAGAAAAAAAAAACACAAAAAAAACTACAAACAAACAACCTGTCAACTCCCAAACAGTGAAGAGATCCATCTTTGAGAAACAGGACAGGTCCAGCAGATATAGGATTGGACCCAGACTGCATCTGCAACTTCCAAACCCTCTTTCTGCTACCAAAAGAAGCACAGTGCTTCTGAAAGGGGAACACTTGCTCCACAAATCCATCAGCCTTTTAGAGTAGACAGTCTTTTAAGTGGAACAGTATACAAGAAAGGTGAAAATATTAACATGGATACACTCGATTGAAAAGCCTACCTTAAGCATTTTCTCATTAAAAATGGCAGTAGTAGCATAAGGCATGACGTAGTTCTGCAGAGATTTAGAAGACAGCACAAGCTTTCTTTCAGTGAGCTGCTTAGCCAGTTTCCTCAGAGCTCGTGCCCTCCTGTGGATCTGAGCCAAACATGAGAGACAGGAATGAGGTGGTGCTTGAGTCCCAGCTTGCACGAATGAGCACATACACATTCTGCAGTTCCGAAAATGCCTCAATTTTAAGTAATGACATAAACATATTATGGTCATTTCCAAGGACAGTACATGCTCTTTTCCTTCTGTCCCTGGGCTTTCACTACCCTTTTGCCTCAATAACTATTCTATCTCAGTGGGAGAATTCACTGTGAATTCACAATTGTAAGGCTGCGCCAGCTTCAGGTATCAGACAAGGAGGCAATCTGAGAAGGTAAAATATTTAGACTCTACATATAACTCCAGATGTAGCAAAGGCACTCTCTGATTGCCTCTCTGAAAGCAGGAGGAAGACTTTGTGCAACATTCATATTACAAAGGTCTCTGAATGAATAGGGGCTACAGAGCCTCCAGACAGAGAACAGCAAGGAATAGGCTAGAAAAAACAACAAAACCTGCTCCCTGCCTATGTCAGAGGGATCCTCAGGACAGCACTGCTGACTGTGGTCACATACAGGTTGTGAAGTGGGGCTGCCTGCTCAAGGTCATGAACAATCATTTAAAATGAGAGCAATTCTTTTAGGTAAAAAACTCAGTGCTGCTAAATCATAAACCCAAGAAATTTCTAGAGAGAAATATTACTTCGATTCACAATCACCCATACGACAATGCACACATCCCTTTTATTTAACATCATCTAATGACTGAGGTTCAATGTCTCTGTAAAGACAGTACATGAATGCTTTGAAAAAGGTAACCCCACAGTAAAATGGTTTTTGCTTTGGCTGGGGGAGAGAGGCACTAGGGAATGCCTGTTGCTTTTTACCTGCATGTGCTTCATGTTCTCAAAGAAATCCATGTCAGGATCATGGCGGTTGGTCAACTGGACTAAATCCCGGAACTCAGGATTTGCTGGGAACGTTTGAATGAGGCAGGAAAGCAATGATGTGTAGTCTTGCTGGATGCTCTGCAAACAGCAAGCAGTTAATGTTAAGTACCCCTCGGAGAGGTTGCTATACAATTGCAGTGCTGTCATTTGCAAGTGTTCCAGGCCAACAAGTCCCGTTTTTTGGTACCAACAAATACACCTCTATTTTGGACTGCACATAAATTCAGGTCTCTAAAGAATGAGCTGAAGAATCTCCAAAGAAAAGGTGAACAATGGCAAAACAGTTTACAGGGTGTACCTGCAATTCTTAGCCCAGCAAGAGACTCAGAGAACTCATTCATAGAATCATAGATTTGTCAAGGTTGGAAGGGACCTTAAAGATCATCTAGTTCCAACCCCCCTGCCATTGACAGGGACATCACAGAATCACAGAATGTCAGGGGTTGGAAGGGACCTCAAAAGATCATCTAGTCCAGCCCCCATGCCAGAGCAGAATCCCTTACAGTAGGTCACATAGGAACGCATCCAGGT
>NW_009699407.1:0-23902 GCF_000703405.1 Apaloderma vittatum
CTCAGGGGGGACCTTCTCACTCTCTAAAACTACCTTAAGAGAAGTTGTAGTATAGTCCCTGGAGGTGTTTAAGGAGAGGCTGGATGTGGCACTTTGTGCCCTGGTCTGGCTGATGTGGTGGTGTTGGGACATAGGCTGGACTTGATGATCTTAGAGGTCTTTTCCAGTCTCAATAATTTTGTGATTCTGTGATAATGTAAATTACAAAAGTAATTACAAAGCAATGCTGTATTTGTTACACCTTAGGCATTATGCAATCTGAGAGAAAAAATGTTTGACAAAATTATGATTATTTTTCTGCCTTCACTATGTGAGTGCTGATAGATAACTACATTTCAAAACAACATTTTGTTTCATACTTCTCCAGGATAGTTTTGAATCTGAATTTACTTTTACCTAAAATGTAACAAGCTGCATACATAATGACTTCATGACTTTCACTGCTGTTAAGAGCTAGTTTCAGTACTTCATTCTCGTCACTTATTTCACCTAAGAACACATCTCACTGCTCATGCGATATGCACACAAGTAAGATAAGATGCCTTGAGTCACCATCCTTGGTATTTAAAGGATATGTAGATGTGGCATTATTAGGTTTCTGACATTCTCTCTTCATAACTGTATTGTTGATATGCTAATTTTTCTCTGCATATTACTTAGTGTATAATGTTATAAACACTTATCGATTTCCTCTGTGTTGATTGTCCTCTGAGCACCTGTGAAATGTAAAATCAGAGACTAGTGAAAGAATTTTGATTTGCACGGCCCTCCACACATCGTCTAGTTCAATGCAGACTCAAAGGTCATTGTGAGCTTAAAGATCTCGTTTTGAAATTATTATTACTTCTCAGTATTACTTGGTATTTCAAACTATATACTTCTATATTATGTATTGGGATGTTTTGTTGTATAATATTTATTATAAAGTCATTTTATAGGTTCTATAAAATGTACTGGTAGTGCTGTGTCATTTTTAGGTAAGCTTAGAAAATACGTGATTTTATTAGAAAACACACTTTCTGATAAGCTTTTAAATATCATACAGGATTTGTCTGGATTTTTTACATACTTATGAAAAAGTAGTAATCATTTTTAAGAATGAAAAATCATAATAATGAACATCTCTAATCTAAGTGAACAGGGATACTTAGGGAGAATGCCAGTATTAAACATTTTTTTTAATAAATATTCTCCTTTTTTAATTTATTAACTCTTCTTTCTGAATTCAAAAGGACTTAGGTCTGAAGAAGCTGCAGTGCATTGATCTTAACTTTCCCTTTTTTATGTATTATGGATATAAAATCTGGCATCATAACCAATGGAAGTTCTTTTTAAGTCAAGTACTTTATTGAAACTGTCAGCCCGATCAGGAATGAGTAATAGTTTATTTTGACTTCAAATTCTAGTAAACAGTCATTGGGCAACTTATGAGTTGGAAAAATTTTTACGCTCCTTTCAGTTCTTCCTGTGTAACAACTCTCTCTACAACTGCTGGAGCTTAAGACATAATAAACTAAGTATATTTCTGAAAAATTATGCACTATTTCTATTACTATGTGTACTGCAGCTTCGTATGTTGGCTTTTAATGTTAATGACTACCTGTAAGCTCCATATTTTTTTTTTTTTTGCATCTGAAACACAAGAATTAGCAGAAATATTAGGATCCTGATATTCTCTCTTCCATAACTGCATCATTTAACTGATACTTTTTTCTCTGCATATTAATTAGTGCAAAGTACCATAAGCATTTATTGATTTCCTATACTTTCATTGTTCTTCAAGCATCTATGAGTTGTAAAATCGTAGACTGGTGAAATAATTTTGGTTTAAAGGGACCTCCAGAGATCATCTACTTCATCCAGAAGACCAGAAGACATTCTGAGCTTAAAGATGTCATTTTGCAGTTATTTCAATTTTTCAGTATTACTTAGTATTTCAGTAAGTATCTGTTCATATTGTGTATTGGGATATTTTGCTGCATAGTATTTATTATAAAGTACCTATAGGAAGAAGATATACTTCCTCCTGATGATTATATAGTGTTTTATCAGCATTCATACAAATAAATATGGCAAGATCCTCAGCTGGCCTTTGGCCTCTTTAAAAGAATTTTTCTTTTTCAGTTATCGGATAAGAGATTTTCTTTAGAGTAAACTTAAGCATTTTAGATTTTTTTCCCCTTCTAAATATATGTGTATAGTTCTTTATAACGTACAGGTCAAATATGTATTCCACATGGCAAACAGCAGAACTCAGATCTAAAATGAGTTGTGTCATTTTATTATAACTGTACTACTAGACTACTAGATAGTTAAACATTAATTGGTATATATATAGAAAAAATCGTAGTCATACTCATATTTTAGGTGTAATATCTACATTTAAGCAAGTAAAATTTAGGCAACTAGTCTAGACTAGTGTGCTGATTTTAGCTGTGATAGAGGTTTTTTTTTTTTTCATAAAAGCTAGTATGGGGCTGTGTTTTGGATTTGTGCTGGAAACAGTGTTGGTAACACAGAGATGTTTTAGTTGTTGTTAATCAGTGCTTACGCAGAGTAAAGATCTTTTCTGCTTCTCAACCCACCCCACCAGTAAGTAGGTTGGGGATGCACAAGAAGTTGAGAAAGGACACGGCTGAGCTTAAATGGCCAAAGGGATATGCCACAAAATATGATGTCATGCTCAGCATATAATGCTGGGGGAAGAAGAAGGAAAGGTGGGACATATTTAGAATGATGGTGTTTGTCTTCTCAAGGAACCATGAAGTGTGTTGGAGTCCTGCTTTCCTTGAGATGGCTGAACACCTGCCCAACAATGGGAAGTGGGGAATGAATTCCTTGCTTTGCTTTGCTTGCATGGATGACTTTTGCTTTACCTATTAAACTGTTGCAAGTTTTCTCACATTTTTTTTTTCTAATTCTCTACCCCCTTGCACCAGAGGGGACTGAGTGAGCAGCTGTGTGGTGCTTGGTTTCCAGCCGGGGTTAAACCACAACAGCTAATCACCTTCTCACCTCTAGGCAACAGGAGTTCCATGTGGAAGGTAAATATTTTTCACAAAACTTGGCATCCTCTGAGGTTACTATTCAGTCAATGAACTCTTAATGGTACACAGTGCTATCATACCTGCTTAGCTTTTTTAGGAAATTCATAGTATGTATTGTCTTTAAAATAAAGAGGAAGACAGATTTATGATCATGCAGAAAAGTCTATTTATATACGTTTACAAGGACTATATTGGCTTCCTAGGGATTTACCTCAGGTTGGTTTTCTGTAAGCTCTAATTACATGTGTATGGTTCTTATCACTGCCTCATCTTTACATATCAAAGACATTTGTAGATTTTTTTCTTTGCTGAATTGCTGTTTAAAAAAGTAGTAGATAGTAGGATCCACTTTTTTTCAGTCAAATAGACAGTAAATCCACTTTTTCAGACAGTGAGCAATAGTACTGGGTAAAATAGATAATTAGTCCAAAGCTTCTCTCATGTCTGTGGTTGATCTGGGTATGAAAATTCATTTTTCCAAAATCACTAGTAAATACACTAATTTCCAGATGCTCCACTTTTCTTCCCTGGAGTTGAAAATGCCGTTGACGGTAATATCAAAGCAGACTAAAACATTTTCTCATTTTATGTCCTTCAAGTGCTTCAGAAGTCAGAGCAGAAAGAACTACAAGGACAAGGCAGAAGATAGGTGTGCTACCTGTAAGTAAAGGAGGAAATTTCTATGTGGATCAGTAGAGCATAGTAGAGTTTGTTTGTTTATTTTTTTAACATGTTAGAAGGTATTGGTTTCAAATTGAGTAAATCCTTCTTAGTTCATGGATCATTGACTGGGTAGATTGGAACAGCTCCTTTGGAGCCATTATGCTATGTCATTTCAATCTAGCCATTGAAAGTGTGTATTCAGCCTCTCTGTTTCAACTCCACACAAAATGTCATTTAAATCATCACTCTGTGTGCTCAGCATATTGTTTTTAAACCTTCACCTAATGGGTATTTATTTTTAAAAATATCATATGCGATTAGGCCACACCGTAAATGAACTGTTAAAAATGTGTGCTTTAAAAGCAAAAGTAATGGTGCAAGTGCAAAAAATACCTCTAGGAGTCAAACAAAAATCACCCAGAAATCCTTCTAAATTGTTATTTAAATTAAAATAGATTACTAACAAAGTAGAAACACCCTCTTAGACCAGAGCACTTTGCCTGGCTACGTGGGTTGTCATTAGCATGCTGAGCATGCTGTCGCTCTGACCTGTTTGCTAAACCTGCAAATAAAGTCATGATCAGATTCAACAAAGGAAGCTTAAAGTATGTGAGAGAGGCCTCAGAGTTGATGAGCATTTGAGAAATCTTAAAAAGGGAACTGAACCATGCAAAGCAATTCCATCTTTGCCTTTTAGGTGTAGTAGATGCATTATCAGTCTTCAAGGTGAACAACAGTGGACAAAAATAATCATTAATGCTGAAAGCCAGATGCTTTTCTGGTGTCAAATAGATCAGTGGAGCTATAGCTGTTTACACACTCTTAAAAGACAGTTCCTTAGCTTCCTTCTTCATCTGAAGGTGCTTTTTGACCAAGACATATATGTTATATATTCATAAACTATAACGAAACATCAAATAATATTTAGTAGGATTAAGATGGTAACAAAGACTACAGAAAAAAACAATATTAATTAATTTTTAAAACAGCAAAAATTACAGCATAGGCAAATAGTTAACACTAATTATATACCTGCAATGCAGAAGGCTTCAAAAGATATTATTTAATTCTTCCAGTATTTCTGGTAGAAGCAATGAAGACTATCCTCCAAAGAAAATAAGTCAATCTAAGTCAAACAACATGTATAAAGTATATTGTGTGTATTTTCAATTTTTTCTTCTAAAATACATATCTCAGGGAACCTTTCTCTGGTCCACATTATATCACAGTATAACATATTTCCTGTTATGAAAGAAAAATTATAGTCCATAATTTAAATTAATATTTACAAGCCTTTACATGTCATATTTTAAGATCCTTTCATGGCAATTGACAATTATTTTTCCTCTCTTAATAAATAAAAAAAGAAAGAGAGTATCTACACCAGAAAATACGCAGCAATTATGTTCTGCCCTGTATGTGCTGATTTTTTTCAGCTGCGGGTTTCTGGTTTCTAATTGCCAAATACATCTAGTACCAAAAAAGACCGTAAAATGATGTTTTATAAAGTGAATGAAAGTTTTCTTATAAAATCCGACAGTAAATGACAAAAAATGTTGTCTTGAATGAGACCAAAATAAAGAGGTCTAGGGAAAAAGAAATCCAATTCCAAATTTTGCAGCTTTTCAAAAAGAAAGCGCCTCAACCAAAACATAATTCAAATTCTACTTCGACATAGTTCGTATTTTTCATTAGCTGCCTCCTCTTTTTATAACCTGTAAGAACTGGCCTTGTGATATGGTTCTAAACAGTTTTGTTTACAAATGAATCATGAATTTTTCTATTGATTACAGAAAAAAACTCCTCATAGAATGAGGCTAAGGAACAAAAAACCACAACTGACATAAGTGGTGTATGACCTGTGTGCTTTCTCTCTTTCTGCTGAACTTCCAGACCCTGCAGCCTTTTACTGGACAAAAGCAATCCCGTTAGATTCATATTCGAAAGAGTTGTGTACAAAACACTATGTTCTCAGAAAAAAAAAAAAAGGCAAGACTTTTACTTATCTAGAATTTAGAACAACATTATAAAAATGACTGCTTTTCTGAAGCTGTTACAGATGCAACTTGCAATATTCCTTTGAGACTACTGCATTATTTCTGCTAGATCTTAGAGCAGAAGCCTGGAGTCATTCATCACCTCTCAATATGACATCTCTTTGACCAATAAGTCACTTAGTAAAATCTCCCAGCTGGTTGGCAGTATTATATGCAAAGAGAGCAGCAAATCCCAGGGGGAGAAACAGATCCTTGCCTCCTCTCTTTCTCTTGTCTAAGGAGTATAGATTGCCTGGAAAACAGTTTTTAGGCATCTGTAATTGAATGTGAGATGAACTTCCACAAGCTGTAATGAGGAGTAATATTACTGCCCAAGCGGCAGAAGTTAGTGTGCTGCTCCATGTCCCAAATTATTTCATTAATATTAACCAAGGTTTCCAACTCTCCCCAGGCAACAATGTTGTAGCAGGGAAGAAGAATGCAAATAACTCTCACAGTTGTCCAACTAATCACTAGAACGTGCAAGAATAAGTATATGGAAGTGATGTTTGTCAGGTAAGGGAAATAGGTCTTTTCCACGGGGAAAATAGATTTTGTTACAGCAGTTACATATAAAATCATTTTGTGGAGTATTTTAGCATTTAAAGTGTACTTTTCTTCTGTTGCCTTTGGCACTTCCAGGAAGAAAAATAATTCCAAATAACAAGAAGGCATTAACATTACAAACTTTGCATTAAGTGAGTACAGGCAATAAGAAAATTTTTGTCATGGCCTACCAAAGCACTCTATTCAGTGATAGATTATTATATCTTAATTTCAAAAGTAAATTTGAAGGTGAATAGAAATATATATAAAGAAGACAGGAAGTGCCATGAAGACCATTTTGAAGGACAGCCAAGTGAGCTCTCAAAGACAGGGCAAGACCTTAATTTATAAAGTAGTTGTGCAAGTTGCTGAAACATCCTTAAGCTCGAAGGGCCCAAATACACACTGGTACAATCCCTGATTCATGTAATCTTTTAGATACTTCCTGACCTGGTTTGAACTAAACAGAACCAATTCTGTTCAGTGATTTTACTTTTCAGCTCGGTATCTTCTAAGAGATTGCTCTTTCTGAAGAAAAGTGTTTGCAGATAGTGTTTGCTACTAGAAGTTGTAACACCTGGTGTTTATAGTTACAGCACAGGATCGGTGTGCAGAAAGGCTCAAGGCTCTTGCTTATACTTGCTCCTATAGTGACCAAAGTCAGTGCTGGATCTTGTGTAAAGTGCTAGGGGTGCCAGGAAGTAAAAGGGATCACAGTGAAGTAAGAGGTTGCACCTCTGGGGAGCAACAAACAGGACAGGTGACCAACAAGAGTATTCCATTCCATGTACATTATATTCGGTATGAAGCTGAGAGATTATTGGGGTTAAGAACTCTTTCTCAATGGCTTGCATCCGAGGATGACTCCATCCATTCTTGTGCCCTCAGTCCTGATCCTGAGTTCCCAAATCCAGCTCCTGTGTCTGGATCTCCTCTGCTGCTGAGAGTGGGGCTTCCCGATGCCTGCCTGCTCTGCAGCATCAGTGGTGATTGCTAAGGGGGATGAGTTGAGTTTGTATAGGTATTGTACATATTTTTATACAGTTCATTATTTTAATTATTTCCTTGTTAGTGCTATTATTATTTTGTTAAAACTGTTTTAGTTTTCTTCTCCAGTCAGTTAAGTCTCTCTGCCTTATTCCCTTTCCTTTTCCAGACGGAGCATGTGTCAGTGTTTAGTGGCTGGCCCAGCCCTAACCCTTGACACTCCCACACTAGTCATACTAATGTGTAGAAGAAAGTGGATCTATAGAACCCTAGTAATTTTTTAATATAATTTTATATGCAGAGTTCATTAAAGTTCTCTTTTTCTTTTATCATCTTACCTAAAACAGATGTTTGATTTTAGATAACATGAGTCCAGACACCTTTTCAGTGAAAACATTTAACATTTTAAAATTTTGAATCAACATATATGACATTGCTGGTCATCAACCATCATATGTTTGTAATGAAAGGCTCAGCTCGACAGCTGAAGCATATCTGTCTATACCATATGGCTATATGCAAAGTACATATTATTTATAGAGTGAATGTGTGCATACGTTGTGAAAGTCTGATTATAATAGATAACAACAAATTAATATTTGTTCCATTCTAGTCATAGAGGGCTAATTTTCTTTGGTATTGTTATCTAATTATTTCCACCACTTCAGATGAGTTCAAAAAGCTGTCTGGAGGCTCATATGTAAGGATTTTAAAAATTATTTCATTTCACCCAGTTTACCTGACTTGGAGGAAGGAAGTGGTGACTCTGCACAGTATCTGTCCCAATCCATAGGATATTTACAAGCGTAGAATCTGTTTCTTCAAGCCATGAATTAAAGCAAGACCTTCTTCCATCAGTTACTGATGACTGTCCAAGTATAAAAAATCCACAGGATTTTTTAAAGTGCATGAATTGTAACAAAAGATTTTTTCTAGCTTAATACAATTGTTGACACAGTCAGAAGTTTTCCATTTTTTTCCGGTAGTTATTTTTCTTCTTGTTAAGAAGTTTGACAATACTTTATAAGAATGGGTGACAAGCAATTCTGCACTCCTACACACAATTCCTATCGTCTTGGAGAATAGACTTGATTTAGAAATAAGGAGGAAGGGGAAGGATTTGTTACCAAAAAGTACTCCAGAATGGGTTATCAAGTATGTTAGACATATTGTTAGTTACTGTGGGACTAGATTATAAAACCAAAAAACTCTTGGCTAGAGAATTAGCAATAAGAGTCTGTTTTAATTTTGCATCTCGTCTAGAAACTGTTGTGTGTCTCCCACTGCTGTGACTGTCTTCCAATTTCCATTTGACAGTCTGATTCTTACTCACTTCTGAACATCCTTCATTTCTTTCTCTTCACTGTTTCCTAGCCATGTTTTCATTGTTGAACCTCCCAGTTGATTTCTAGGACCTCCATGGCAGCATGACACCCTTCTGCAATCAATTTCTCACTGCCTCCAATTCTGAGATTTGAGGGATATTTCTGCAAACTTTCTTTTTGAAATAGATGGCATAAAATGATTTATAAAAAACAAGCACATAAACATTAGGAAGGAAAAACTTACAGAATCATGGAATTATAGAATCATAGAATCATTATGTTTGGAAAAGACCTTCAAGATCATCAACTCCAACCATAATCTAACTCTACCAGGTCCACTTCTGAACCATGTCCCTGAGTACCAGATCTAGACAGCTTTTAAATATGTCCAAGGATGACATTTCAACTACTTCCCTGTTCCAATCTTTGACAACTCTTTCAGTGTAGAAGCTTTTCCTGATGTCTAACCTAAACCTCCTCTGGTGTAACTTTAAGCCGCTTCCTCTTGTACTATTAGTTGTAACTTGTGAGAAGAGACCAACAATCACCTCTCTGCAACCTCCTTTCAGGTAGTTGTAGAGAGTAATAGTCTCCTCTCATCTTTGTTTTCTTCAGACTAAAATATAAGCAATAAATAACATATTGTTTAGCTTAAAGCTATACACATTGATGACGCAGTCACTGTGATGCCATAGTAGTGTCTAACCTCTAGAATCTTCCCTCAGCATCTGAATCATGAGCTTTGAGTCAAGTGTGGAGTCATGAAGAATGAAAACCATCTAGAAAAAAATGCCATGCTATGCTGGAAGTCAACAGTAGGGAAAAAGGTTAAGGAAAATCCTGTCCTTTCTGTGTCACAGGGGATGATTCTTTCACAGATACACTCCCCTCTTCCTTCAGTAGTACCCCTTTCTCCTTCCCTCTAGATTTTTAACAGAGAATAAAACAAACAACTGGCTAGTGTCATTCTTCTGAAGAGTCTCTAACTTGGGGAGCGGACTGGAGGCTTGGGACACTGACTCTCTTCTCCACACAAAGCTCTGCACAAGGCTTAGTAGGATAAAATTGCCAAATCTATGCTCCCTTCTGCCTGCAAGGTGAAGGTCTAAAAATGTTCCCATTGTAACAATAGTTGGAGTACCTTCGGCATATAGGACTTGAGCCAGGAAAATTATTTTTTTCTCCTTGTCCTTTCATTCATCTTTTGGGTTGACTGTTTCCTCTTCCTTGTCCTATTTCATCCCACAAAATCTTAATTCAGTTCTTATCCTAAGATGAAACTATTTCTCCAACACCCTTAACAGCTTTTAATCTATTATTTATTATTAAACCACATAATTGTATTATTTATAGCTTTTCTTGTAAAGTATCTTGGGATGTAGTTGTATGAAATGCTATTCAGAATAAAATTGTATTGCACTAAAGAACAGCTCTCATTTATTTTTTAATAATTACTTGATCTTGCTTTGATTTACTGAGTCACTAAGGCATCTTATTCCTGGTGATTTAAGGGATGCTATGAAGTTAAAACTCATATAAACTCAGATCCTCAGCTAATGTAATCGGCAAAGTTCCAATGCAATCTATGGAGGCCTGCCAGTTCACACTGGTTCTGTCCTACAGTAGTTTTCAAAAATCTATCCTCATCTATGTTTTAAATGACACTTTAGATGTCAAATAATTTCTTTTAATCTACATTGCTTGTCACAATATATAGTTTATTTTTCACATGTCATCTTAGACAGGTAAATCAGACAGGTTTATTTCTAAAAGCTTTCCAATTGTGTCTCTGATATAATACTACAATTTTGAGATGTTTTCACTCCTAACTCTGCAGGGAAATGTAATAAAATTGAGCTTTATGTTTTGCAAGTTTTACAGAAACGCTTTTGTCAAATCATAGTCGCTGAGAACTTCTTTATTAATATAACATTATAGTGATCATTCTCAGACACTGTAAGAATATCAAATAATATAAACCTATGACAACCTAAATTTTTGAGTAAATTAATGATTTCAGGTGCCTCTGTTTTCAGACATGCAGATTGAGAAATCATAAGGAAAAAAATCTGAAAATGACATAATTTTTGCATGAAAAGAGAAATTCAGAGTGAGAAAGATACAGTGAGAAAACCCTTCTATGTAGAAAATAAGGTAGATATTATCTGAATTTTTTCCACCAAACCTGTTTTTACATTTTTATTAATATTGGCAGTAAGTTGTTACTAGTAGAAATGGAAATAAAAAAGAAATCCTAAATAAGTAGGAGCATCTAGTGATGTGAAGTAGAGTTTTGCATCTTTATAAGCTACATAGATGTAATCACCTGAGCTCTGCATATCTCCCACTGCAGTATTAAACATTCACCTTCAGTAGGATCCCTGATTTTATCCTCTTCTCTAACATGACTATCTATTTATAATTTCAAGTTATATTATTTTAATACCACCCGTGAATCACAGATATGTAATTTACCTCAGGTAGAGAATACATACTTCACATGAAGACAGTAAAAATTCATCGCTAATTAAGTTGCTTCCTGGCAAGCATTATTTTCAAACTTTTTACTGTTCTGAAGTACCACAGTCAAGAATAATGGGAGTTGGTGTTTCAATTTAATATAAGGCAGGAAAGAAACTAGATTGCACCATATATCTTCAGAATAACATCAATACAAAGATCTGAGGGTTTTTTGCTTCATAGAAAACATATTCTTGTCATGAATTGTTATTATTTTTGCTATAGAACTGGAAATTGAATTTTAAAAATGTTTTGAAAATTTTCACACATTTCTTTTGGAGTTTGCTTTTTAACAATAAGATTAATTTTCAGTTGGAAATGTTATCAAAAGTGCGTTTTTGATTTTGTTGCTGTTGGGAAGGTTGGTTGCTGATGCTGTTTTGATCAGCTCTTTTATTTGGTTAACATCAAATGTAAAATCTTGTAAAAATCTCAGTAGGTCATTTTTCAAGTAAAAAAAAAAATGTTGGATGGCAGAAACCAGTGAAGCTAGTATATTCTTTCGATCTTATAAATTCTATAGTTAAGAAAAAATGTAACTTTTCATACTCTACTTTCTAGCATCCTAGTGCATTTGAGGATGTTACTAAATTTAAGATTGTCAGTGATCTTAATAATAAGGAAACTGGGTGAACCACTAACATAGTAAATTTCATGAACCAGTAGATATTAACAGCTGAGCTAGTCACCCCAGGGTTTCTCTACAGTAAAAGGAGAGAAATAGGTACTGCTGGAACACACTTCATCTAATCAAAAGCAGAACTCTGAAATGGATCTAAAATTTCCATTGACTATAAAAGACCCTGAGGTGACTAGCTCAGCTGTTAACATCTAAGAGTAAATATCTAGGGCAGAATACAGTTCAAGATTAAAACATTTATATTTAGGTGTCTACATTCAAGTGTCTACAGACATATGGGATGTCCAGGCTTACATTGTAGACAATGGTGATCTCTTAATTGCAGTTGATGGATTCAAGAGAGCAAGCTAAGCAGTGATATGATGTTTACTTTAGACTCACTTGTACAGTGAGCCAAACAGCTCTCCACGGTCTAACCAGCCAAGCCTTTTTACCGTCTGATATGGAACCTTAGTCAACTAATTTATATGATTACCCACTATCACAAAGGTGATACATACACACTACTTTATCTTAAACTGAATTTGCATCTTGGATTAAGGTTCAGTTACCTAAAGATGAATGTTTCTTGTCATTAGAGCACCCTCAAATATATATGTTACTGCCACTGGGCTGTAAGATACAACATAGGACCTGCAGTATCCAAAATGACACCAGACATCCATGTTTAGGAAAACTCTTTGTGTCTTTCTCTTAACCACATGCTGGATCGCTGTATATTCCTGATCCCCAAATACTATTGGATGAGGACTGTAGTAAGGGATGCCAGTTCCATTTCTAAAGTTGAATTATATGGCTTGCCAGCTGAGAAAACCTGAGTCTCAATGAGTCTATGCCAGGCTATGGAAAGGCTGGAGCTCTATGTCTCACAGCCAATCTTCATTATTACAAAAATGGTTTTATGTGTGTATATGTGTTTATATGTGTTTCATAAATTTTAATTTATTTTTTTTTCAGTAAACTCTGGCTAAGTTTCTATTGTCTACATACAGAAGTGAATGATAGACTGCAAATTAGAGCTGTGTGAGGCAGTCACACACCAGCACACACACACATACACAGGATATTAGAGTGTGGTTTTTTCCTGTTGTATGTTACAGCATATTACATATGTCATAGCATATTATGCATATTAGAGCATATTATTTCCACATTTAAAGTGAGTGTATATCTATCTCATCAACCAGGTCAAATATACTTTAACTCTTCTGCCTCTAGAGAAGTAGCTAATTATTATTTCTAGGATAAAATATGAGAAAATCAAATAAAAAGTTGCACTGCTAATATATTTTAGAACTTCGCATTTAAAATTTGTAGTAATCTGGCACACAGTCAGTTACTGTGCTGCACAACGAAAATATCCAATTACATTGGGTGCTGGACAGGAATGTTTTACTCCAGGCTCTGTTATTGCCTTTTCCTAAAGTGCTGAACAAACAACAGATTTACAAGGATCTTAGGCTTTTTTAGTATACTAGCATCATGTCTAGAGTAATTCTGAAGTATGTATACATATTTATATACATTTATATATAAAACATGGCCAAAGTTACTTAGAATCTTACAGCTGAGTTGTTATCAGCTTACAACTAAACACTGTATCATGGTATTTAAAACTGCAATCCATGAAAATTAATTTACTGCATATAGTGGTGTTAATCTGTAGAAGGTATGGATGAGAAAGAATGTTTCTTGCCAAACTTTGCCTCTACTTAGAATCATAGAATGGCCTAGGCTGGAAGGGACCTTAGAGTTCAATTAATCCAACCTCCCCGTCATGGCCAGGGACACCATCTCTTGACTAGATCAGGCAACACATGGGGACCGAACAGGAATCAAACCCACGGCCTTGACGTTGTCAGCGCCATGCTCAACCGACTGAGCTAATCGGCCCCCTACTTGTTCTGATTCCATGAAACAAATAATTCTGTTTCAGTATTTTCTATAAACAACGGTGTAAGATGAACCCCTTACAGACGCGTGTGACCTAACTTCCAATAATCTAATCTAGGTATCAGCTAGTATAAATATAGGACTGTAAAATGAAATTTTCCAGACTTTTGGTGAGATTCATTTGTTTTCTAAGTAAGAATCTCATGATGAGTCCTTTGCTACTAGCCATAGATTATATCTGGTACACCGACCAGTAAAAAAATACAGATATATACATAAGGCTCAGGCACATATTTGACTGGATTATCAATATGCTTGTGTTTTTGCCCCCGAATATGCTCCACGTCGCATGAAGTAATTAAATAGTCTTTCAGCCACGGAAGGACAGTAAGTGTGAATTATTTCTCATTTCTTCAGAACAACCAGCTGGCAGGCAGAGGCATGAATCCTAGCCCTGCCTCCCAGGCAGGCTAGGCAGTGGGAAGTCTGCTTTGTGGACAGGGTAGACACCCTGACGCTTAGACTATTCAATATGGCAAAAGCTTAAGAATATATAGTTAAGTGCCATAAAAACTTTCCCTTCTAAGGAAAAGAGAATAGCACATAACCTGTTTAGATCTAGGGAGCACCCGAGTGATGATTTTAAAGCTCTAAATTCTGGACTTAGAAGCCCAGTCTATACCATATAAGTACCTCCACCTCTCTCCTCCTTTCATCTTTTTTCTGTATAAACTATTTAAAAAGTAGAATCTCTCGTCTAGTCAATCTCCATCACACTAATAGATATTACCACAGTAGCTAATAACAGTAACAAGTACACTTATCTCTGGTAGAGCTCTAAGCACAAAGGCCATAAATTTGGCCCAAAGTGACCCCAAAGATGACTACATTCTGAAATCTCAAAACAAAGTTATCAAAAAAAAAAGTGTCTACTAACTCCATCTTTGATTAAAGCAAAACATCTAAAGAGATACATGGGGGTGCAGCATTAATACAAAATCTGTTCACTCAGATCAGTTCTTTTTCTATGTGTATAAAATGAATTTATCATGACAGGTTTGAACCTGACTAAATACAGCAAGTGAACAAACAAAGCCATCTATAGTCTAAGGAAAAAATGTAAAGAGCAAAGGGCCATGGTCTGCTTTCAGTAATATCAGAATAAAACCTCAGTAGTTACACCAACTTTATGGATGCTATAACTGCATTACACTGATTGCACTCTTCATTTTCTTATCCCAGCAATGCAAGTACCATTTTAATGTACACAAGCTGGAGCACTGAGGCACTGGCATCCCATCAAAGGTCTTTTCCATGAATTTCTCTTTCCAGTCTGGAAGACTCCTCAGTCTGCCTGTATGTGGTCCAGAGATGGCATGAGCTGCACGAATTTCCATTGCACCCTATCTCACTCATGGTGTCCATCTTCAAAACAGATCATGGTGGAGACAGGGTGAATGACATTAAAAAAATTGTGCCTCCCATTCTTTTAGGCAGGACATGATGATTTTTTGTCATGCAAAAAAAGAAGTAGAACATACTCCAACAATAATTTTTCCAGCTATTTTTCAAAGTTTTAATATGAAGGGGACTTCCCCTTTCCTCCTTCCTCTCTTCAAGAAAATAAGTTACCAGAGCAAAAAAAGTCTCAAGTTTCATTTCCAAGCCATTTGTACATCAAACAACTGTGTGGGTACAGTTTTATTTGTTTACTTGAAAAGAAAATTGGTTATGAATCAAAAGAAACCTTGTTAAGAAATTCCTTAGTGTTCACTGTAGAGATACAATCCTCTGATAACAAGGAACAACAAAGCTAACTTTGAGAAAATTTTAATTATAACAACACTGCAAATCACCACCACCCCCCAAATTTCACTAATGATTGTAATTGAAACCGTGTTTACTTTGCTCTCACTGTAATTGTACTTCTAAATCCCAAGGAAATCACAATCATTTGGCATTTAGAAATCACAACCATTTGGCTTGTGAAGATGTGTTTTAATACCAAGAGATTACAAAGTCAGAAAAAGGAATAATAAATTTGGCTTTAGCTAGATAAACTATGTTCAAAGTGCTGCATAAGCCCCAGTTTAGCCTATGTAGTGTCATCTAAAGGGACCTTGATAGACTTGAGAAATGGGCCAGTGCAAACTGCATGAGCTTCAACAAATCAAAATGCAAGGTCCTGCACCTGGGTCGGGCCAATCCCAGGCACAAATACAAAATGGGCACAGAGTGGATTGAGAGTAGCTCTGAAGAGAAGGATTTGGGGGTGTTGATAGACGAGAAGCTCAACATGAGCTGGCAGTGAGCTCACGCAGCCCAGAAGGCCAGCCGCATCCTGGGATATATCAAGAGAAGTGTAGCCGGCAGGTCAAGAGAGGTGATTCTCCCCCTATACTCTGCTCTTGTGAGACCCCACCTCGAATACTGCATCCAGTTCTGGTGTCCCCACCATGAGAGGGACGTGGATCTGTTGGAGCGTGTTCAGAGGAGGGCCACAAAGATGATCCAGGGGCTGGAGCATCTCTGCTATGAGGACAGGCTGTGGGACCTGGGATTGTTCAGCCTGGAGAATACTCCAGGAGGACCTTATAACTGCCTTCCAATACCTCAAAGGAACTTACAGGAAGGCAGAGGAGGGACTGTTTACAAGAGTGTCCACTGATAGAACAAGAGGAAATGGATTTAAGTTAAAGGAGAATAGATTTAGATCGGATCTTAGGAACAAATTCTTAAGTATGAGGGTGACAGGAAACTAAAATAAATTGTCCAGAGAAGTTGTTAATGCCCCCTCCCTGGAGGTTTTCAAGGCCAGGTTGGATGGAGCCTTGAGTAGCCTGATCTAGTTGAGAGGCACCCCTGGCCCATGGCAGGGAGGTTGGATTAGATGACCTCTAGGGTCAGTTTCAACCTAGGCCCTTCTATGATTCTATGATACTACAACTAAAAATCTGATGGTGTTAAAATAGTATAGTTTTCTCAGTGCTCTGGTTGTAATGTAATCAACTCCACCAATAGCTTATTTTAAGGACATGTTTGTAAAAGTACCCTGACATGACAGTAAAGCATCATATCCTTTTCAAGTCTGAATAAAGTCATGTGCTAGTAATATGTTTTACACAATTTTGTCCTAAAAATCTCAGATTCCAACACTGCTATCATGTTCAGAACATTTCTAGGTAAAGACAATGATATTTGCCAATGTGAATTCCAGGCGCTTTCTAGTCAAGGTCTTTATAAAAAGATATGTAAACAACATTTATAATCGCAAAAATGTGTGTTCTATTTGTAGAGGCTTTAAGAAGGTAGTATGTCAGTACAAAAATATCAAAATGCAAAACTCTGTGGGGTTTTTCTTCCCCAATCTATTCTACAGTTGGTGATTTGGGATCCAATTGCTGCTTCAATGTGTAATTCAGCAAGACTTGTTGGAAACAACTTTATACCCAAAGTTCTTTTTTTTTGGACAAAAATATTATATTACAGACATTCTGTCTTTTGAAGAAACCAAAATACCAGTGAACATATGTTTTGCAGTGCATTTAACTCAGTATTTCTTAAAATATTCACTTTATTTTCCTCTGTAAGAAAGCTTTTAAATGTTCAGTGCTTCCATCTTTAAAAAAGCAATTCCTGTATTTTACCATATTACTCTTACAGAAGAGGTTTGATCTTTAAACTTTCAAGGAACCTTCAAGAAATAAAGGAAGCAAAGATGAAAAAAGAGGGAGTTGGAATGCCTTGTAGGTGGAATATTAATTTTTCCTCATGAAGAATTGAAAAAGAAGGTAGTATAAACTGAAGAGGTAGTATAAATAAAACATATTCATGTTTGCTAATGTGCTACAAAAATAAGCAATGTATCCTATAAATACACTTTATTTGTACAATGTTTTAATCCATAATGCCTTAAATTTATTGCAATTAATGGTTAAGAAATACTAGGCAGATTGGGTTTTAAGTTTAAGGAGAAAGAACGAAAAGCCCAGCCTGGCATTCAAATAATATTTATAGGTGATATCTGACTGCAAAGAAATACTATTTCTTCATGAAATGTTATTTTGTTTTCCCTCCATGTCCATTCTGTCTATTATACAGATTCACACATGTAAGTGCTCACAAAGTTGGTTCACTGAGTAATAGATTCTACCTTTCCTCAATCTATTGATGGAGGTTAAGAGTGTTAAAATGAACCATTTTATACTAGGAAGTGAGGAAAATTATATTTTAAAAATAGAAGAGGAGGTACCAGGGAGACACTATTGCAGCCTTGCAATACTTAAAGAGGGCCTGTAAGAAAGATGGGGATAAACTTACTATGAGGGCCTGTTGCACTAGGGAAAGGGGTAATGTCTTTAAACTACAAAAAAATAGATTCAGAGTCGATATAAAAAGAAATTTTTTTATGATGAGGGTGGTGAAACACTGGAACAGATTGCCCAGAAAGGTGGTAGAAATCCCATGCCTGGAAACATTTGAGGTCAGGTTGGATGGGGCTCTGAGCAACCTGATCTGGTTGTCCCTGCTCATGGTAGTGGGGTTCTACTAGATGGCCTGTAAAGGTCCCTTACAGTCCAAATGCTTCTATGATTCCATTATTCTATGATTCTGTATCTATATTATCACTGAAAATGATCTTTACTTACTTTATTCCATTTAAGTGGAAGTTCGTATATCTGAATTCATCAAAAAACTGAAAAAGTCCTGCAGAACTTGCATTATCAGCTGTGAGTACTGTCCACATTTCGTCATTCTTCCCACAGTGTAACCCTCCCCACCTATTAAAATTTCAGGCATTTCTTCTAGTCCTAGAAGTGTTATTCACCTTGCTTTTATTCTTCTACCAATTTTTTTGTTTGATTTATTCAGCTACTACGAAGTGTATTGCCATTCTTATTTCACACTTTTCTCTGAAATACAGTTCTATTTTTTTTCTTTCTTTACCATGCCAATCAGGGCCCAACATCAGACTGGTGTATGCAATAAAAAATAACAAGGAAATTCAGATATTTTTCTTTCTCAAGTTTTAAAAAATACATGTATATGCTGAAACTCAGGTTCTGATCCTCCAGGTCAAGGCCAGTTTAAAGCAAACCCAGGCTCATTCTTATTTTTCATTTGTTAATCATGACAATGTTCCTGCTGTTCATGAAACTAGCATTTTATTAAAACAGAAATACTCACTTTTTCTCTAGGGATATTTTAAGTAAAGATCTCATATATAACTAAAATTAGTAACTTAGTGATCAATCTCTTAAATATATTAAGTGTCCAATTTTTTGTTTAATCTATTTCGAAGCACGTTAACTTCTGGATTTGCTCATTTGTGAATTACCCTGTGAGCTGAAATTTCATGGAGATCCTCAAAGACAGACATTTGATCAATGAATATTAAGCCTTTCACTAGTAAAGGCTCAGAACTTGCATAGATTTGGTTCCTGATGCTCAATGACAATAAAATATGGTTTGAATACAAATTTCAGATGAAAATATTTTTCATTCCTGAGGAATCACCATTAAATTAAATCTGTAGCAGAATGGAATATGAGCTATGCTATCAAATCAAAGTTAAATAGGCCCAGAAAACAAAGAAAAAGGGTATGAAGGTGGGAGACTGACACGTTTGATAACCTGAGTGACTAATTTTCAATTTGCAAGATAATGCTTGCAATATTTCCTGGGTGTAATAGAAAATTATACTCAAAATAAGGAGTGCAAATATAGTCTAAGTCAGTGCAAACTTTGCAGGTTTATTACATTGTCCTATATTTCAGGAACTGTGTTAGTGAAATAGATGGAACTATTTCCTTAATCAAAGAAGTGGAACTCAGCTGATAATACACACATTTCTGGTAGCGTGAGCTCTCAAGCAGATTTAAAAAGAAAGAATAAAACTTGTTAATATAGTCTATATATCAAATATACTGTTATCCAAGAAGCCATCACAGGCTGGCATGTAAGACAAAATACTTTAAAAAGGTTGTTCCTCTACAGAAAAAACAGTTCAAGGTTTTATAAAAAATACTAAGTATTATTTCAGCAATATTAATTTCATTCAGTTTCCTCTGACCTTGAAAGAGGTGTTCAGATTCTTGTCTAACAGGATCATAAATCTTAATCACTGAGTAACATTAAAAAATAAGGTTAAAAAAGTAAAGTTGCATTATAGACGAGATAGTAACAAATCACAAATTTTCTGGGGTTTAGTTAAAAATGTTGAGTTCACAAACATTTTCCACTCAAAGACACAACACATAACTGACTCTTCACTCTCTACAAGTACATGAGAGGAGAATATCAAACTACAGGAGGAACACCAACTGTTTTTTAACCTCCTGACTCTTCTTTCAAATTGATTTTCAGAGTTGAAGATGGCCCTATAAGTGCACTGTAGATTGAAGGGCACAAATGAGAAAAGTTTACAAAGTAAGCAGCTACTTATTCACACAAAGTGCTCCAAGCCCATTATCTCTGCCATATCAGTGAGAAATATTGTCTTTTCCAAGCAAACCATTGATGAGAAACTGGACCAGTTGCATAAGATATGCTGACCACTATTGCCATGCTCAACTGCACCACCTATAGCAGACATATCTGAGAAGGGAGTACAGGGAGAGTATAGGACAAATATGGAAGAAAAATGCCTGTTAAAATGGCCAGTAAAATCTGCTGTTGTTTGGAACAGTGCTGAGAGATTGTGAGACTAAATATAGAGACTGTTCCCACTCCTTCCGTAGCAACTTCCCCTGTTCATGACTCCTCAGAAGGACTCATGAAATCAAGCAATAACAATACAAGGAGAGCTCTGTAGGAACATAACTGACTAATGAAGTAAAATGTTTTAGCACTATAGCATTTGGAATGAGAAATTGAAAGACTGATATAGAGAAAAAGAAGGAAAATCTTTTGTTCTTTCAGAAGCTGAGAAACTGTTTACTCTAGAGATTTGTTTGCTTAACCTACAAAGTGACTCATTGCAGCAGAGAATTGAGCTCTTCACCTTAAACCATCTGCAATGTAATAGAGTGTAAGAATTAATAGCTGGTGCTGTGATCCAAACTGATACTTTTCTCTATAGTGACAATATATAGGAAAGGTTTTTAAGAGAACGAGTTTTAAAATAGCTGAAATTCTCACATCACAAAGTCTCCACAGAAGACAGTTACTGAGTAACCTAAACACAGAATAGAAAAAGGATATTCAGGTACTATTTGAGTAACATTTCTTGACCAGAAAAAAAAGGAAACATAGAGAAAGGTAAGGCAAAACTAAAACTTAATCCCAATCTATATGTTATCTATATAATAATCTATATATATATATTCTAAAACATCCATATGTTCTAAATAACACACAGATACATAGGTTCTAAAGATGTATACAAAGATATATTAAGAAAATAAATATATATTCTAAAGAACACATATAGATACCTGTGGAATTACAGGCCTGTCAGTCTCACCTCTGTGCCCAGTAAGATCATGGAGCAGAATCTCCTGGACGCTATGCTAGGGCATATGGAAATTAACGAGGTGAATGATGCCATCTGCCTGGGCTTGCCTGGACATTTGACACTGTCCCACAATATCCTTGTTTCTAAATTGGAGAGACATGGATTTGGTGGATAGATTTCTCTGTGAATAAGTAACTGGCTGTATGGTTGCTCTCTAAAAGTTGTAGTCAACATCTCAATGTCCAAGTGGAGACCTCTAATAAGTGGTATTCCTTGGGACCAGTGCTGTTTAACATCTTTGTGGGTGACATGGATGGTAGGATCGCGTACACTGAGTGAGTTTAGCAATGACATCAACTTGTGTGGTGTGGTGGGCACTCTGGAGGGAAGGAATGCCATCCAGAGAGACCTTGACAGACTTGAGAGGTGCACCCAAGCCTATCTTATGAAGTTCAGCAAGGCCAAGTGCGAAGTCCTCCACCTGGGTTGTGGTATTCCCAAGAACAAATAGAGACTGTTCAAATTCTTTTGAATGACTCATAATCTGGATCTATTAATTTTTTTCCTGTTGGAATAAATTAGCTTTAATCTTATAACAACCACCCTGTTTCAATCTTTCCTCCTTTATAATACATATCTTAGAGTTTCTCATAACATGCCTGTAAGATAATTAGTGTTGTGCATTTGCAATTTTTTTTTAAAATCTTCAATCTGTTATGGATTACTCCTAGTCTAAGAACAGTTTGTCCTGCTTGAACTTTATGTTAGAATCTTTCATTTTTAAATTGGGATATTTCTTTAATAAAAAAAAATAAAAATTCAAAGACGTTTTCCTGTAAGAACTACTTACTACATTTGCTTTATGGCATTAATTTTATATTAGATAACACATATTTCAAGAAATGTGTTTATGATAATTTGTAATAAAAGTACTGCTAAATAGTGTGTTTATATATCACATGATATAAATATACCACATCGCTTTTTAAAGACAAGTGCAGCCTGCCATCTTGAGCTGTGACTCTTCCGCTATTCCATTCATAATAGCAGCTAAACAGTTATGAATATACTAAGTTTATGGGGATTTGTATGATCTTACATGTATATTTTGGAGACTATTTTGGAGAAATACATACTTTGTGAGGATTTTGTTTAAAGTGCCTCTTAGTCTCTCAGCAGATGAAAGGTGTTGCGTGGTTCACTATCACTATTTTAAAGGCAAACATTTAATCTTGTGGTTAAATTCCCTTGTTTCTATTGACTTTTAAAAAATACTAATATATACACTAATACAAATACTAATATGCTAATAAAATATATTTTTATATTCGTTTTCTAATATATTAATTGTGATGTTCATCTAGTATTTATTTTTGTTTGATAACACACACCAAATGCTTTGAAATTTTCAATCCACATCGTAATACACAAAACAAGGAATAAACTTCAATTATATATATTAGTTGTTTTTTATAACTTCAACATATTTACTTTAGAAAACTCTATTTAACTCTCTCCTTTTTAAAAATATAATAAATTGATACACAGAAGGCTTGATCAAGCCATTCATTATTTAAGCCCTTTTCAAATTTATTTTTTAGGAAATATAAAATTATCTTAATCATTATGCTAACACAACACCCCTCAGTGTCCTGTCCTCTTTTAATAATGAGTGAAATTACATTTATAGTCAATTACTGTTCATCTGTTATAATCACCTAGTTTCATATTAACAGATATTATTTTACTCAAGGTGTCAGAAATATCACTATTAACTAGATTTAGATGAAACACTCATTTCAAATTTGAAAAATTATAAAATAGTGCCTTATGCAAGTAGGGCTTCAAGCAATTTTACTTAATGGGATACTATCTTTCCCTTCTGCTCGTATTGAGGTTCTTTTATCATTTTATTTTTTTCCTTGTTTATTTGGTTCCAGTTTCTGAAGTCAACTCTTGGACCTGTGGAATGTTTACCTCTGTCCACCACTTTAATATTGGCTTCCAAAATATGGGAAACAGCATGTTAGGAGCTCTCAGTGATACAAACAGACCTATTCTCTGCTGAAAATTCTGACTTCTTACATTCTCTGAAAGACTGCAAATCAATGAATCACCTTGATAAAGGGGCAGGTTACTGTTATTGTATTCTGAATTTTATCTGACCAAAAACTGAACTTTAATTCAAGGAATAATAAGCTAGTCCTTAATTTCACCTTGTTCCAGACTGGAAAATAATGGAAGCTAGGCATTTACCTGGCAGAGGCTGTTTCCCTACTTATTCTTGTATCTGAGATGTCTGAGACACCTACAGCAGAGTGAAAACAAATCCTGACTGCCCTCGTTCCTTCCTCTGAAAAATAAGAGGGGTCCCATCATCAAAGGAGCTGTAATTCATTACAGAGCCTACAGATGGGCCTCTGCTGAGAGCATTAAGGCACCTCAGTATCTCTTGTGCGCATCACCCATTCAAGGAGTTCTTCTTATACAGTCTTTCTGGTAACGCATACAATCCTTCTCCAAGGAGATGTAAACACTACTCATTAATAGAGTTGTAAATTCAGAGTGATGCCAGTAAAATGAGGATAATAATTCCATTTTCAAAGGATTTTTAAGAGTAGCATAATCTCTCTGTATTTAATAAAAAAATTGTACTAACTTTAGTAAAAGTAGGATTATGCTCAACACTGGCATTTGCAAATTTACACTGGCAAAATACAAGAAAGCTTCATAGGGAAACATTACAAAGCTAAATAGATTTTATATAAAGATATTATATATATTATTAA
>NW_009699408.1:0-467 GCF_000703405.1 Apaloderma vittatum
CAGCTTTGCCAAAACATTTGTTGGAACTCCGAATTATATGTCTCCAGAACTAATGAACAACATGTCATATAATGAAAAAACTGACATCTGGTCTCTGGGATGTCTCCTGTATGAATTATGTGCTCTCTCGCCTCCATTTAGAGCTTACAACCAAAAGAAGTTGGCAGAAAAGATAAGGGAAGGGAAGTTTAGACGAATACCATATCATTACTCAGAGCAGTTGAATGGACTTATCAAAGAGATGCTGAATGTAAAGTATTATCGCCGACCTTCTGTTGAAGATATTCTGCAGCACCCCTTGATAGCAGACTTGGTGACAGAAGAACAAAGACAAAATTCTGACAGAAGCGGCCGGAGATCATGCGAGCCAGAAAGGCTGCAGTCCTTGGATGCTGCAGGAACAAAAGGAACAGCTACTGCAGGAGCGAGAACAAGTCATTAAAGAGAGAGAGCAACGTTTGGAGCAG
>NW_009699409.1:0-74546 GCF_000703405.1 Apaloderma vittatum
GTAGGTGGTATGGGTGGAGGGTTGGGAAGGGTGTGGGTGCAAGGGTGAGCTTGCCCGCGCCGCTGCCTCGCAGCCCGGAGATCCGCTTTGCCTGCTGCGTTATGGTGCGGAAGCAAAGGCAGTCCACGCTGTGCTTTCACCCTGTGGATGCCCCCGTCTTTCCCAGCACCCAAGGCCTCTTGAGTCCCTTTGGGGTGAGGAGTGACGACAGATGTAATTTAAGAGGAAATAACTTGGCACTCCTGGATCTCGGATGGTGTAAAGCTGCCCATGGCTGCGCTCAGCAAGAGCAGAAGCTCCAGCAGGGCATCCTTCCCGGGGCAAGGGATGAGGGCCTCACCTTCAGCTCTCCATGATCCCACTTGATCAGGCACTAGAGGTCACAGGGCATTCCTTCATGTGCTGCCTCAGAAGGGTCTGCCCAGTGCTTCTTGTGCTTCTAGGCTGGAGTGCAACTGGGCGTGAGAGCAGGATATGTGCCACCAATAGCCAGCAAGCCCCACTAGAAGACAACTTCATAATTAAAACACCCAGATCGTTCCAGTGATCCATTTTCTGCTTATCTCACACACGTCCTGCCTAGCTTTGGTGTGCTTTTGTTTTGTTGCATCCTTCTGTTGTGTTCTGTTGAAGCTGAAAGGTTTGAAATGGGGATTGCTGACCTCAACAGTTTAGCTGGTTCTGGTCCACTTTTGAGTGTTACTTAGCTAGGTTTTTTCATGCTTAAAACCAGTTTTGGATCAACTGGGCCAGCAGGAATCACCTATATGTCACTGTCTGGGATAAATACAGTGGAGTTTGCAGGGGGCTGCAGAAGAGAACTGTCATGTTGGCCTTACCAGCCACATGCGAGAGGTAGCTGCGAAGTTCAGACCAGAAAGGCTTTCTAGCAATGAGCTCCTGAAGAAGGGAGGGTGCTCTTTGCTATCTGGCTTCAAACATGTTTTGAAAGTGTTGTTTGCTCATTGTCATTGGTGCCAGCCCAGATCTCTGTTTGCTAGTGCTGATGGTTTGGCATCACTGATCTAGAGTGAGATCAAACAAGGGGGAATATAGAGCCAGAGCCTCAGTTTATTTACCCTAGTGTGAGTGAATGGAGAGATGCCAGTGTTAAATGTAGGTAAGCAAATACATAATCTGTCACATTTGACAGTAAGAATAACTTAGAATGCATCCTGTTGGACTGCACTAAAAAAGCAAAGACTGTGTGCATCTACTTTACCCATAACGCTTCTAACTAAAGAGATGGTTTGTAATCCATTAGCAAAGTGAAATATGTCTGTTGCCTAACTCCATATCCCTGTCACCCAGAGTATCTTGCATCTCTGTAATTTCCCTTCTGCAGAGTGTGTTCAAAAAAAATAGCAAGTAGTATATGAAATACCTTAATTCTCTTAAATGGTTTGCACGTGACAAGTGGATATTGGATATAACCAAAATAATATCTTAAAATATGTTTTAATACACCAAGTGAACCATTGAACAATATAGAACAGCTTAAGACTGTACGTGTATTTTCAATGCTTTTTATTATGCATGAGATTTTGTTGGTGTGTGTTAACAGTGTGCTTAGTAGCTTGCTACAGCTTAATTTTTTTTCTGGGAAATGTTCATAGATGGTAAACAAGCAACTCAGTCCATCAGGCGAGCTGGGAGCACCAATCTTTTGTTCCTGATGAGTGTGGTCAAGCTGTATGACGTCTTACATTTTGCTGTTACCGACTTATATGTGTAGCTGGGCTTCTGTGTTTCACAAACCAAAATGAATTAGGTAACGGAAGTTGTTCTGTGTTCAAAGTTCCAGTTTTGCTCATTCACATGAAAGAAGCAGTAGAGTTAATTTTGTATCTCTAAACTACTATCTTAGCTTGGATTTGAAGGTATGTCCTTTGCAGTCTGCTGCAGGCAACTGGCAAAGGTATTTGCAAGTAGGCAAACATTACTTAACCCTCAGATAATGCTATGTTTAAATGATTTCAATAGTTTGTTTGATTATTCGTGGGGGGTTTTTTCTGCTGACTTTCACAAATAGTCCATTGAATAAATTTACTACTAGCTATTGAAACAGTAGCATTTAAGTAAATATTACACAGTGTTTTAACAAGGCCTTTTTCTATTTCAAAAGTCTAAGTACTGAAGCAGTAACTTGATTCAAAATGTCTCATTTAACTAATCAAGGAAAAGAAATATCTGATCTCTGTTTGCTATTCTGAGTTTCAGCATTATTTTGACTAATCTTGCAGTGAATTATTGTGGACAATGAATAACTCAGACAATAATTTCAAATGATTAACTGAGAAACTTACAACAGTGTCTGCAGATAAAGAGAAAAAACATTTTAATTTAATAAGTTATTGACTGTGGACTATCCACACAGCCACAGATGTGCAGTAACTCTTGTTTGAATGGAGATTTGGAGAACACTAGCACTTCACTTGTCTTCCATGCTCCTTCTGCACAGCAGCCCTGCAGGACACAAGTGTCTTGTTGCGTGTCAGTCTGGTGGTTAGCTAAGACATCTACAGTGAAAGGCTTCAAAGATTTTCCTTCTAGGCCAAGGGTTTGTAAACAGCCTTTCAGAATGCCATGAAAATGGTTCCGTTCCCCATTTGCCCCTGGATAATAAATAGCAAGATTCCTGCACTTCATTATGTCTCTTCCTCAGTTCTGAAGGTTAAATCCAGGGTTAGAGGCCAGTTTCTCTTGGGTTTCCTTCACGGCTGAAATTTGTTAACAAGAACTTGATTACTGCAGTGGAAGTAACTTGGGAGGTAATGGCTACTTCTGGCTATTTGCTGAAGTAATCAATTGCACTAATAGTGTAGCAGCAGTCCCCTGCTACTACTTGAGGTGTTCCTCCTTACTCAGTAGCGTTTTCCCCCTGTAGAATGAAAGGTCTGGCAACAAAAGGCATCACATGCTCTAGCTGTTTAATCAGGCTGTGGTTGGGAGACAGTAGCTTTGTCACACCTCAGACTGGCTCTGTGGGATGTTTACGGCTTTCATCAACTTCAGAGCTGAATCCCAGCTCCTTGCACATACCCCTGACTCTTTGCTTGATTCAGGTTGCCCTGTGCATAAATGTCATGAGTGTGCTGAATACAGCTGTCAGGTTGTGGTAAATGCCTTCAGCTGTTGAAGGTAACAAATCCCAGTGACTATTTTTAGGCGTTGTGTTAGTGATCGGACATCATAGCCAGAAATGGGACTGTACTGTTGAGTGAACTATGCAAATATGAAATAAAAAATCTTGTCCTGGTACAATGTAGGCAACTAGTTTTCAGTTCAAATGTAGGGCAGGGTGGTGATAATCAAGATCATTTTTCACTGTAACACATGTTTTCCAGTTGGCTAATCCTACGCATTTTTGTGTCTGAAATATGTTTTGTTTTCTTCTTCTTTATATTCTGTAGATATTGTGTAGCATGAGTTGCTGCATTTTTGTCTCACCTTCCAGGTGCTGCAAAAGGCAAATGACCATCACCAGAATTTTCCCTTGGGCAGCTTTGCCTGGAATTGGAGAAAAGAAAAAAATGAAATGAACAGTTCAATGCGACCATGAAGCTCGAGTCACTAGAACCATGTCAGATGCCAAACTATATTTTTAGTAGTCCTCCTGTGCAGCCTACTTATCTTCGAAGAGGAAAGCACCCCTTTTTCTCAGGTGGTGCTTCACCTTTCACCAAGAGGTTTGCTTGGCCTTTTCTGCTCCTCTGATGCACAAGTTCCCTCATGTTTTCTGTATATTCTCTGTGCCAGCAAAAGGACTGGATCTCACAGAATGGGGACAGTTAGGCAAACGAGGTAATCACTGAGGTTTTTATCAGTCAGTTCCTCAAAATTAAACTGAGCAACATTTATCCGGAAAAACATAGCATTGCTCTGCCTGGCGAATTTCCATTACTCTTGCATAATGTGGATACATTTGGCATAGACATACCATGAGGTTCAAGTCTGGGGAAAGGATGCCAAGTAGTCACATCTGCTGGCTTGGGTGCCAGAGCAAACACTCCGCATTGCCTGAGTCAGGGCTTATGCTTCTCTTAGAGTTCAAAAGACAAGTGGAGGGAAAACTGTCTGCGTAAAGGAACTTTAGCTGAATGTTCATACAGCTCTCAGATTTTTTTTTTGTGCTGCTCTGGAGTCTTAGAACTGATTAACACCCAGATAACTGTTGCCCCAACACCAGGATAATCCTTTCAAGATCAGTGAGCCAATATGCTGAGAAAGCACTAGGCTGATAAATTAATGTGGCTTTTATGAGAAAAAGATGTGGAACTCCTGTGTTATATCGCTAGCAATATCCCACGTCTACTTAAGTCACGGTGCATGTGGATGCTTGCTGAGACGTCCAAAGAAGCTAAGTTTGCTCACAGCCCCACAAACACTTTCTCAGTAGGAGGAAATACAGGTAGATTACTGTCATTCGCAACTGCCTTGTCAAGCTCATGCAGACTATATCCCAAGGAAAACTCCCCTTTTGTTTCCTCTTCCTTGGGAACAAGAATCTGAGAAAACCAATCATTCAGCAGTAAAATTCCGTATTTGACTTCATAACTCTGGGGAAATGCCTTGCTTTACGGATAATATCCACACGTTCCAAGGCTATGTAGGGCCTCACATCTCTCCCAACTGCTGTTTAATGCATAAACATAGTTACACTGTTCAGTATGATAAACTTCACGCAGACAGTTGATGTTGAGAAAATAGATAAATTGTTGTTTTCTTTACCGATGGGAGTAAAAGATATCCAGTGAGACGGTATAGGAGAATGTCAGTACAGAACTGTATTCCTCTCCCACCACCAGCACAATAAAAAAATGTACAAGAGTAAGGCTGGAGGAAAGGTAAGACTGGGGCAGTTGTCATAGTCCAAAGTTGTAAGTACACAAGGATTCCCACAACTATCTGAAGGCACATAATGAGAGCAGCTGTATTTCTGTAAGCGCTCTGAAAGCATGGCTAGCTGTAGGAGAGATTATCCAATATCGCTTCACTATAACAAGGCTGCCTTAAGATACAGATTTTAGGAGAATGAGATAGAGCATGCACCCTGTACAAAAGACCACATCACAAGCAGCAACAACACATTGTAGATTTTGAGGAGGAGAGTAAAGGAACATTTGAGTTGTTTTACCTCCAGGAGGACTTCCTTAGACCATTTTATGGATCTTAAGCTGCAGTTTTCCATTCTGCAAACCTACTTCTCCAATATTTCCTTTATCGGTTAAAGGCATTGATGTTTGTGGAGCATAAGTTTCAGAATAAGAAACACACGTTTATCTGAAACAGCCTGAAACTGGTAGGTCCAAGTGTTCCTGGCAAAAATGCCTGGGTAGCCTTGGAAGTGAAAATGAACAGCGTCATCTGAGTCAGTCATACCTATCAGAACTTCTGCATGAGCTTGATTTAACACTCACAAAGTACATTTGGGAAGTAACACATGGGGTTTGTATCTCATTCAAAAATAATAATGAATTAATTCAGATATTTGGTGGTATATATTACTAGGAGCAAGCAGAGACTCCAACCCTGTGGTGCATTATTTGCTGCAAGCAATAACACATATGTTATTCCTCTTTTCAAAAGGGAAATCACTAAGTGTCTTTCATGGGATATACTTTTTTATGACTCTCTTCAGCAGAGTTGAGCACAGATCCCTGATAGAGGCAGTTGCCTGTTGTTTGATTCAGGCTTTGTCTGGACTAAAGGAGGGGTACATGTGGTCAGTGCTCAGAGGTAGGTGCAGCCCAGTCTTGATGGATGGGAGGGAGAGAATTGCAGTCAGACAGGTCCTGTCATGATCAGCTTGGCTGTGCTTGCAGCCCTAAGCAGAACTAATGGAGGAAGCTATGTAACTTCTCTGAATTTCTGTGCTTATTTCTGAATAAACAGATCTGTGGTTGTTGTCAGGAGACTTCTCTGCTTGGCTGACGTCTTGCAAAACTCATGAATGGGGTCTGGATCTGAACCACTGGGAACTTCCTCCTAAAGTGAAATACATTCTTAAAAATGCCCTGTTGAAACAGAGTAACACTGAATGAACCCTTTAAAGAAACGGATGTGTTAGGTCCCAGCAGCCAAGTTAAGTTTGCGATGAACTCAGACCAAGCTGTCCAGGGACTTCATCTTGTTGGGTCTTGAAAACCTCAAAGGATGGAGGCTCCACAACCTTTCCATTTAATGGAAAAATGACACTTGGAATAGTTCAGTTTGCCACCATCAAAGGTAGAAGCTCTACACACCTTCAGGCAGGCTACTGCCTCTCTGGAACAACAGTTCTCCCTGAGTTTCATCTTCATTAGTGAGACTGTAGGTTGTTGAGCTGGTTTGTCACAGGAAACAGAGATTCAGTAGAGTGTGGTAGAGATGCAGAAAGAACTTTGGACAGTTTTGGTGTCAAAATCTTAAATACTAAAGCTGCACCACCGAATTGTGTCACTGCATCTCTGGACAGCCGAGACTAGTGGTCCAACTGCAAAAGTAACGTGCTGTTTTATATTGTCTATTTTATCACTGTCTAGTCTTTGTCACAATTTTAAAAGACTGTGGATGTTAGCATGAGGAATCATGGACTGCATTTAGAAACTTGGAAGAACTACAGAGTTTTCTGTTGACTCCAACAAAGCCCCACCTTTCCCACGTCCTGTAGAAACCCTGCAAACCCTCATGCTTGCAAATCATCTTTAAAATCAAACTCTTTCACCGTAATCCAGGTTTTGTATTTATTGTGTTTGATTGCACTAAAAAGGATTTAAGTTATTTCTCATATTCAGAATTATTACATCTACAAGAGTTCTACCAGACAAAAGCTACTTATGTTAGGGTTATTTTATCACACGGAGAGTTGTGGAGAAAGGGCAAATGCAATTCACTTGCAAAGCTCCGTTCTCAAAACAATCTTGTAATAAGCTACGCTATGAAAGAGCAGCCCTAAAAGCAAAAGCCCTCACAAAGACTGTCCCTCAATCATTTCTCTGCAGTAGCCTCCCGAGTATGAAATGCCACCATGGCTGAGCATAGAGAAGTGATTTATAACTAAAATGAAGCCTGCAATGGCTAAAGGTCTACAGGAGACTGGAGAGTATGTTTGCTGAGTTACTATGCAAATTTAACAATTAAATCTCCTCTCAGCTCCTGAGGGAAGAAGGGGGATTACTGAGCAAAAGGAATTTGACACAACTGAAAAAAAAAAGAAGAGATGAAAATGGAAGGAATCCCTGCAGTTGATCAGTTCTGCCCTGCACAGTAGGCATCACAGAAGTTAGTGAGAATTACTACAGAGATTTTCAAGAAGATTTGTACAAAGCAGGGGGAGAACAATGAGGAAATAGAAAACCTTCGCCATGTAAGTCAACTTTTATTTGTTCGTCTGTTTGCAAAACTGAATTATGAATTTGTGTCCAAGGCCTTGTGTGTACTCCACACTTTTTGCTTCTGCATCCAGCCAACTAAAAAACCTCAGAGAAAGAAAAAAATAATAATAAAAAATAAAAACCCAGCTAAGAAACAACAACTGCCTTTGGTTTGACTGATCTGGGCCCTTTTAAATTTTTTCTTTATTTAATTTTTTCTTTACTATCCCCACTTCCTAAGCTCGGTAGTTTGAACAAGAGACTTCTGTTTTGACAGCCTGTCTCCTGGGTTCCCCACTGAAAGGCCAAAGCTCCCAGTGAAGCAGCAGTAGTTGCCTTTAAACAGGAGACAAGCACTTCTTGCTTTCCTGTAGTGCATGCAAATAGACAGGCTCAGTGCTACCCAGCTCTGCCAAGCTTCCCTCTAAAGTGCCTTCTGCATGGCAATGGCTGCTACAAGTGATCATCCCGCAATGTGTCTTTGAGTGTGTTAATGTCTCTGACCCTGCTCCGCTGATCACCCACTTCGGCAGGGGACTCGTCATCTGTACAAACAGCATTTGCAGAGCCTGCAGCCTCCTGGCTGTACGTGACAGGGAGCACTGCTTTGTGCTCTGGCTGTTCAGCCGAGCTCGGTGAAGGGCAGCTGCCCCTTCCATGCTTGTAAGTAACACTTCCATGACAACACCTTCAGCTCATTAGTTTTGTTTGTTTCTTTCCAGAATGGCAGTGTATTTTCTAGGTTTTTTTAAGTGCGCTGAAGAACGGGCCATCGTATCTGTTACCAAGCTACCCACAGGGTAATTCAGGAAAAGGCTGGAGGTTTCAAAAAGAAAGGAGAGATGATCACAAGGCAGAAACTATTTTACTCCTCCAACCACCACCTCGCCACCTGATTCTCTGCTGTGGTGCCAGAACCAGAGCCTGATACATACATTCCTAGTCACACATGCATGAAAATGTGTTTAATAAAGCGAGAAGCTCTAAACTCCAAATTAACAAAATGGCAAGTAAAGGCAGTCAAGATGCTGCCCTCTTCTACCTTGTTGTTTGTTTGTTTCTTTGATGAAGGAAAAAGTGATGCTGCCTTCATTCAGGCAAGGCGAAACTGAGTAGGTGTCAACCCCAGAAGCTATAAAGGCGAGTGGACTCTATGGGAGTGGGGGAGCACAGGGTTATCAGAGTATTTGTGAAGGTGATCTTTGAGTTGATACGTGTAGTGGTTTTTCTGCAGCCACTCGGCAGGTCTGGGCTGCCAAGGCACATACGACCATTCACATCTCATTTTTGACCTAGCTGTGTCCCCCTAGCCAGGAATCTGAAGTTGTAAAATCTGTGCCAGTATGAGATATTGATGCCATAGCTTGAGGGAAAACTCATAGTCAGTTGGCACCATGACACATGCCCTAGATTTGCTCCCTAGAAGTAAAGAAAAGACAGACACAGAAATACCCAGAATATAAGTGAAGTCTCTATTTAGTCACATCAAAATCCTTTGTTGACTGCTAAAAATGCATTTACATGTCTTTCTTTTAAAACTGACTCCAAACTGGGAACAGAATGATTATAACATGTGATGTAAAGGCCTGAGCTCTGGCAGAATTAGTAGGGGAAGATGATATACTCCCTCATCTGCATTAATGGGGAGAAAAGCCATCAGCAAATCATCATTTTGCTTTGTTGCTTTCTGTACAATATCCTTCAGGTTCAGGTGCACAAGACAGCATCACCCAACAGCTTAGGAAATATACCTGTCTCACACCACTGAATAATGCTGAGAGTCCTTTTCGTACAAAGCAAGGGATTTCCCACTCCTTTCAAGACAACCCTAAAAGTGAAGATATAAAGGGAGGATAATCACTAAATTGGTGCTACTAACGGCTATTAAGAACTATCTATAGGCATGTTTTTGGAAAAAAAATAAAAATAAAGGATCTTATCATTCTAATTAAAATATTATTTTCCTGTCTAAATCTCACGAAATCTGGTTTCTCCAAATCTCTCTCCAGAGATTTTTGATAACTTCTGCAACACAAATCTTTCGAGGCGCTGCTGTATGGAAGATCATACGTGTGCAGTTCTTGTCCCTATATTTATGTTCTTATGCTGCCAAAACCAAATGGCCCTTTTTTCCTCCTGTTATAAAGACTGAACCCTAACTGAAGCACGTGAGCAGAGATGAAGAATAGCAACACAGTTGGCTTTCTGTTTTCCTCTCTCCCCACACACACCTACCCGCAGAGAATAAGGTTAACTGTCATTGATGCTGTGAGCTGTGCACGTGATCAGCAGGCCAGGGAGAAGGATTCATCCAGCAGATAAATACAGCAGGATTGGTGCAGGGATCAAGGATGACAAAGGTGGCAGTGCACCTCACCTGGCCTACAGATGGTAGGGAGGAAGGAGCGCACAATGTGCTAAAAGATATGGAGAGCAGCAGGGGGAAAGAAAATAGGGGACTGAGCACAGGTGGTTGGCTAAAAACCACCAAAAACACAAAAAAGAGAAAACGTAATCTTCAGGGAGGAGGTGGTTCTATAAATGCTGATTCAGGTACAGTTTGAAACAGGGCAGGAAGATATTGAAATGGAAATGTTCCTGTTTACTTTAACAAATTGCTGTACAATGACTATCTACTTGGGTCCCTGCCACTTTCTTCTCAGCAGTTTCTCACTCTTATAACCTGGCTTGTCTTACTTGCAGTGGCAGTTCTGCTCATAAGCCCTCCCTGCTTCTCTTCCAGCTCACCTGCCACCCCAGCCAGCTTTCACAGTGGCCACAAATCCTCCACCATTCCTGTCTTTTGCTGACAACACTTTCTGGAATAAGTATCTCTGGTAGCTCAACTTTAAAGCCCATGGGCTGTGGCATGTACCACATCACTGTCCCTTTGCAGGCTAATAATCAGTATTCTTGTGAGGATGGAAGTAAGAAGACACAAACTGAGACTGAGGTACAGTAAGGAGGGGAAGAAACCTTCAATACCTGCTTGTGATAAATCAGAATGCCCATCCCTTAATTTTATAAGCATCAGCTTAACTAAAAGAATTAGGAAAAGGAGAAAAATATCCACCCTGAAGTAAATTTTCTCAGTCAAGTTAAACATTTTTCTCTGGAACAGCAGGGTCTGTAAAGGGAATGCTGATACAACCTTAACCTTGGCAGCACAAGCACTCGGGCTGTGATAATCAAAGTAAAGAGCAGTATCAGTGCCTTGAGCATCAGTAAGAATCCTTGAAAACCTTATGTAGAGTAGTACAAACTGAACAAAAAAATGGTCGTAACTCAACAAAAAGTGTTTAGAATTTTTCCTTCCTCTGCTGAGGTTCAAAGGTTTCTTTATTTTTGACATGAAAACAATATGAAAATTAAATGTCATTTATCTACAGTCTTAGAGCTGAAGTTAAGTCCTGTCTACACACAGATCTTGACAGCTTCAGGCTGGAAGAAAGTAGCCATTGTAGATCTTGAGCACACATGTTACTACATATGTAGAAGCTGTGTACATGTGTGAGAACAGTTGCAATAGGGACAGCCTGTTATCAGAAAGCAGATATGCTGAGTTTCAGGTTCATGTTACCAGGAGACTCGAAAAAGTTGAAACTCAGCCTAACCAGGCTGCCAATGGCCTCTAATGAAAATTTCCATTTGGAAAGGCTTGATGTTGACTTGGCATGACACCAAACAAGCAGCCTGCTGCAAAATTTTACACCAATTGTATTCCTCCTAATTAAACCCTGTCTGACCTCAGCATTAAGAAACAATTTGTTTCAGGATATAACCAGCACACATAAGCAATTACATTCTGTTTGCCCTATTAGCACTATTTGGCTTCTATGCTTTCCAGTGCTCCTACTGTTGCAAACGCTGCCTGGGAGCCAGAGGTATAGAAAGCATGGAGTGCTTAATTTTTTTTTTTTGGGGGTAGAGAGGAAAGGGAGGAGAAGAACGGAAGCTTAAACTGAAAATATCATCATGGTTTAGTCAAAGCTTAGGCAACCAGAAGCAGTGATCAGATGGTGCCTTCAAGTTTATTCAGGGACAATGGAAGGCAGAAATAAAGTGACTTATATAAACAATTGAGAATATATGTATCAATTTGTTAAAAAAAGAACAAAAAAACCAACCCAAAACTAACTACCTATTATCTCTCCTAGCTTGTTCTTTTTAATTCAGTTTACTAACTTCTGCTTCTCACCGGTCAGAAATATCAAAAAGGACAGACTGATGCCATGGCTGTGAGAAACTAAAACGTAACCTACCCCTAGCAGGACACATGCAAATGTCTCTGGCTTTTTGACAGCCGGGGGAAAGTAGCAGCAGGAAGACAAGTTATTTGGAGGTGGAGGTGAGAGGTGGGAGCATGCTGCACCTTCAGTGCTGAGGGGAATCTGCACAGACTTTTCCAGTTCATTAGGAGTCATTCTCACTGGCAGCTCAGTACCCCTCAGACAGAGAAAGGAGAATTATTTAATACATATAGGAAGTGAGGATATAGAAATCATCTGTTCATCATGGTTTTTTTCACAAGCTAGTGCTCTGGAAGACCTCTGTCCTCCACAGATGAGTCGATGCTCTTTGGGTAAGGACCTGGCATGATGAGCAGACTGGAGGAAGGGGAGAAAGGAGAAGGGGGAGGCCTATCAACCACACTTTCTGCAACATGCACAGGGTGACTAAAATGTGGAAGGAAGTGGTAGACTGCAGAGGAGAGATGAATATATCAGTTGCAGTTTGGAGATCTCAACATCTTTAGTCCACAATGGGGTAGGGCTGACACTTGAATTAGACCTTTCTGTTTTTCTTCGCCACTGTGAGACTGAAGAAGACTTTCTAATGTTCAGATATTCAGGAAACTGACTGGAAAATAACAGCAAGATATGTCTGTGCCAAGGCCATTAACCCTCCATTCTTGCCAACATGAAATAAACTGAGAAAACAATTTGCATAACACTGTCATAGTGATATACAGTCAAGGCAACCTTTTGGATAACTGAGCTTGTGGAGAGGTATAGTAGAGCAGACAGAGTCAGTGACTGTGCAGTCAGACCTGTGAGGGGCTGAGCTTGACCGCTGGAAACAAGCTCTGCAGGTCTGTGCACAGCCCTCATGTACAGCTGTGTCAGAGTCCTGCGGGCTTCTGTGGGCCATGAAGCACACAGCCGCCCATTTTGACCTCTGGAAGTCTTCCTGGTGGTCTTCTGGAGGCTGACGAGATCTGGGAATGTGCATAAATATTTGAAACTTGTGTGAAAATGTGTAGAGTGATCACTTCTGTTACTGCCTGTGCCCGTTCAGGCCTCAGACAGGGAAAGGAATGAGGCACTTTCTCTTCACAAGCGTTTGAACCGACTGCTTGAGTAGAAGAGCAGCAGCAACTTCCTTGGCTTGCTTTCACTAAGCGCTTCCAGGAGACAATCCTGCAGCAACTTTGAGTTCCGCCTATTTTTTATGTTCACGTGGCAGCAAATGGAATATCAGGATGTGCGAGCCAGGATCCAAGACCTGAAACTCTGAGATGAGACAGAAGACAGTGTAAGGCATGTCTGGAGTCTGAAATCTTTATGCTGAATGGGCACAGCTACTTACTGTTGCTTCAGAATTGCTATAGATTAGCAAAAAAATGTATCTATGGATAATTATCAAAGTATGCTTCAACCTGAGAGATACTTTGAGCTCTCAAGAAAACATTTAAGGCTGAGTAAGTATAAATATGCATTTTACACAATGCTTAACTGTGCTCATTCTTTTCTATGTATTTGCATATTTAAACAATTGACTGTAATCAATGTGTTGTAGTATCCCACACACAAACCCAAGAGAGCATGGCTTAATTCTATGCTAACTCTTTGGAAAAAATAAAGCTTAATTTTATTTAAGTACCAACTCATGTAGTTTAATTTTCTTTCTTGTTTGGATTTTTTCCCCCATGTTGATTTCATCAAAACAACCACTCACATACAATCTACCCTAGCACCTGCAAAGTTAAGAAAAAACTCTGCAAAAAGGGAAGGTCTGTTTTGGAGCTGTCTGTGAGCAGATACAAGATGTTCTTTACAGTCCATTGTGTAAGTATGAAAATATGTGGAAATGGAATATATTTAGGTAAGTTTTAAAATGCATAATATTTATTCAATTCTAATAGCTTCTTATTAGGAGTCAATAGAGTCTATCAACTAAATGGGTATTTCAACCATTTTCAATAGACACATTATTTACTCAATAGACCATAATGGTTCTGAAGGAGGCATTAGGGCCTATTATGCAAATCTGTGTGTATGGTAGGTGTATTCAAAAATAGTGAAATTTTGACCCTGGCTGTTCTACAGATCCTGATGCCATGGCTCTTTAGAAAGCAAATTATGTAGACCTAGTTTGAATGAAATAGAAAGGTTGGAAGTAGCACAGTGGAAATAATAGATTTTTTTTCGGTTGGCCTACCGAGCAAAGAATATAAAAAATTCTCAGTTCAGCTTGAAGAATTCTTTTCTTCCGCAAAATAAAAAAAAAATAAATTATGTCTCAGAAAAAACATTTCCTTTCACATGCAATGTTTTGACTCTTTTTTTAACTCAGTAGTTACACAAATAACTTCACTGCATTTTCTACTGGCTAGAGCATTCTCCCAAGAGACCTGCAGTGAATAACCTGCTTGACACTGGATGTGAGAGGGAGGGGTTTGAACATGAATTTGAACCTTTGCTAAAATGGCAATGCCAGTCACCCATCACTCCTCTTGGTCAGACCTCCAATTTCTTTCCAGCAATACTGTTCACAAATTGTTTCAGGCTGACTGAGAACAGTTTTAAAAAAATATTACTGTAATAAAAAACCCATAAAAATGGCTCATCTGTACTGGCATGGGGAAATCCTGACAGTGCTTGGTAGGTCAGCTGATTTAAAGCTAATAGGTATTAATGAAGACGCTTCAACCAATTTTAGTGGGTTTTAGCTCTGTATTGCTTTTTGCATGCCAGATACAAACTATTTTATTTAGGGAGACTTGCAAGCATCCTAGAGGAGACATATAAGTAAACAAGATACTTCAGAATCACATAAAAAACCATGAAATTCTTTCAGGTTCAGCTGAAAGTGATGAAACAGTGTCTTCATTCTTATAAAATATTAATAAACCGAACATTTCTGAAAGAAAAGAGTATGGGTCCATGTCCAACCATTTAACATACAGCAGTGAACCCTGGACTAAGACATCCAGACTAACTCAGGGACCAGAAGTAATGTCACAAAAGACCGGATAAAATGTTTTGCACATGTAGCTCTTTAGCTTGTACGAAGTCTTCAGGTGCTGGGTGGATACTGCTGCCCAGTGCTTTTGGCTCTCCACTGTGAGTTTGCAGAACAGAAAATAACATGAACATGACATTAAAAATCACCAAATTGACTTTGTGCTGGGAAGTTATTTTGATTTGAAAGGTTCCTTTTTATTTATTTTTTTTCAATGCTGAAATGTTCAAAACCAAACAAATGACCAAATCACTGTGTCTGCTTATGTCAGGAACAGACACATAAAACTTCTGCAGAAAAACAGTGAGTTATTTGCATCCACAACAATGACTAAATTGCACTCTTCATCTGTGTGTAAGTACGCCTAATCAGTGGTTTTAAGAAAGGGTACAGTCACTGGTAAGGCAGAGTTTATGGAAAGATGTAATATTTTGTATGGAATTGTCCTGTTTTGAATTATGTGCACAGAACTAATGGACATGCATTCTTGGTTGATGCATGTGTAGTGTAGTTAGAGAAAACCAGACAGATTTCTGGGAACTCACAGTCTTTATCGCATTCTGTTCATCAAAAATTGCAGTTACAGTGTGCAGAATGACCAAGATTATGTGTTACATTATATGGTAAACTCTTCATATCCTTCTCTGAATACCATACAAGATGAGCTAGCTACACTGCCACTTGCAGCTTCCTCAGTTTTAGTAGTGGCAAGTATGTCTTCTTCTCAGAATAAGGTTGCTAGTGAACATCAGCCCAGGTCTGGACAAGCTGAAAGTTGCCATTGAGAGCAATGTGACCCAAACGACTGTCCCATCATGGTGCACCTGGGCAATTGTTCTTGCTGGCCTGGAGCTTACAGTAGTGAATGTGAGGCAGGAATGGAAATGCATAAAGATCAACCAGGAATGAGGGTGAAGATTTGAGTATCTTGTCTAGAGAAACCAACCTTACTCTTCGTATTCTTCTCTATATTTGCACTTTATGGTCTCATACCAACAACCACAGAACTTCCTTTTTCTTTTTTTTTTCTTCTGTGTGTGTGTGTATGTGTCTTTGTGGGAAAGAATTACTGAAATTAGTTTGGGGGCAGATGAATACCTTGGAGATGTTTTGCCCCATTACTTTCCTTTAGACCATTTGCCTTTAACTCTCACTTGAGCAACTGTTCGACAAAGTTAATAGCTGCAAATTCTTCAGGGATGGTTTGTTAAATCATGTCCAAGAAAATAAATATAATGAATGAACAATCTCAGGAGAAAGTCCTGACATTTAAAAAAAAATATGTAAATGAGTCTCTCAAGTATCAAGCTATGAAATAGGCTAAGTACATCAGCAAAAGTAAGATATGTTTTGCAGCAATTAGAGGAGATAAAGTCTTCTCCAGGGGACCACACCTGAGTTCGTGACAGCTTAGCCAGAAGCCAGTTGTGTACTAATCCTGGCATCTAACAGCACAGACCTGAGAGTGCTCTGCTCACAACTTCCCTCCCACTCTCCCAGCATTTCAATGTGTTCGGCTGCCACTGAATCAATGGACTTTGATACGAGGAAGCTGAAGCACAGCTTTGAACTGCACTGAACCCAATTATATCTGGTCATTTCAGAGAGTTGTGGTGGTGTGACTCTGACCTAGGAGGCATAGAGCTCATGACAGACTTGAGCGCTGCAGCTGCAGCAGCAAATTCATCCTGTGCTGTGGTACTGCAGGTTTTACGCTCCAGAAGAGAGCTGGAAATTTGAATTAAGTGTTGCGCTAATTAATAGGAAGGCACTTTGGCAACTGGTATGTCCTGGGGTTAATGCCTTTTAATTGTCATGGCACGAGTGTTAAGTTTTATCTCTGAGAGTTACTGGAGCTGTGTAGAGGTTTTAAATAATTTGCTGAAATGGGGAGAAGTCAGTTTTTTTCATACTACCAGTATAGAGTATTGTCTTTGGCAATGACAGTTGCTGTTCAATGCTCGAGAGAGGATGAGCATAGCGAGGACCTTAATTTCCTACAGATACAGGGAATACCATATCAAAATGATATTATAAAGCAGACTTGGTTTTGCCCATGGCTCGTGTAATTAAAACTTAGCCTGCTGACAGGGTACTAGCTATAGAGAGAAAGCCACCCTTGGGCAGAGGACTGCTGAAGTCTTATGCATTGCTAAAGTCCTATTAAAGCCTTTTTTGCCTGGC
The DNA here is from genome assembly GCF_000703405.1 of Apaloderma vittatum. Taxonomy (NCBI): domain Eukaryota; kingdom Metazoa; phylum Chordata; class Aves; order Trogoniformes; family Trogonidae; genus Apaloderma; species Apaloderma vittatum. The sequence continues at coordinate 16,785 of NW_009699409.1, forward strand.
TTTATTAAAACCAATTTCATTCCTCAGGCATGAAAATGCACCTGTGAAGTGTTTCTGTAGGCCTTCCCCAGTACTGATAGCTTTCAAATGCTCATTGCTCTTTCTCTTCTCAAACGGACAAAGCCAGTGAATCAATCCTGATCTCCAACATGCTAAGCAGGAGCAGCTTCTACCTGGTTCTCATACTGCCCGTGATTTCCCTCAATAAAAGAGGAACAGACCAAGACCTGCCTTTCCAGTTTTTCTCAGGTGGAAAACCCAAGGGACTGTGCAGTTTCCTTACACACACACTTTCCACATGCAGTCCTTTTTCCCATTAAAATGAAGTAAAATCTCATTGCGATGTCTAGCTCTTCCATTCATATTCTAAAGTTGCAGATTTCAGTGACAGATAAACCTTTGCTTTAGATACAGAAGAGATCTTCTGAGACCTGCTCTTGCTTTGCAGTCTTGTAACTGGAGTTTGACATTACCCAAATCTCTGCTAAACTCATATTATTTTTGTAGCTAAGATGTTTGGGATCTTTTAATTGTCCTTTTTTGATTGTTGAAATATTTTTCACTCTTTCTCAATATAATTTTGAGTGCAGGAAAAATATTCTTGGGATGGATTTTGACCAGTATCCACCGGAATTTAAACCCATCGCACACAAATTTTCAGTTCTGATTTTTCCTTGCATTCCTTATGAAAAAATGTCATGAAATGATAGTGGAAAATGAACTTTTTCATGTTAAAATTGTGTTGAGTAATCTCTGTTAAGAATGGTGAAATTCCCAGGTTTTTAATCATTCTCTTGGTCTTGAGAGGATTATTATCATGTAGTCAGACTGAAAGTGTGAAGGGACTGATTTAAAAAGAATGTTATGAGAAGAAGGCACTCCAAATTTTTAAGCTGAAAAGCTAAGCTAAGTTTTTGGTTATTATTTGCTGAGACAAAGTTAGTAGAAAGTATTGTAACAGAATAAAGAGAAAACAGTTGTCCCAAAATATGTCAAAACATAGAAATGAGAAACTACTTCTTCCAAAACCGTAGCAATAGTCATAGAGGCCTCATCTAAGGACTGTGTCTTGTTTAGCTTTTAAAACAACACAAAAGATACTGGTTTTTTTTTAATTCTAAATAGTATTTAAGGTACAGAGAGTAGCAAATGGAAAGCAAACCCCCAAAATTTCAACTATTTTATCTCCAGAGTCACTAGTAAACATCTTCAGAATGCTCTTCAGACATTAAGGACAATTTTTCTGCCTTAACATCACATCACTAAAAATTACTCTTATTTCTAATAACTCTTAATCATTCTTCCTTTAAAAACATTCCATACGTAAAAAAAAAAGTGGTATTCATCTAAGAAAATGTACAATGGCCAGAATCAGAAACCAAACACTAGTGATGCGAAACTGGACTTTGTTGGTGTGTCACATCTCTCAGCTACTTAAATATTTCAAGTTTCCTAAGACAAAGGTGTCAGGGTTTTTTTCTAGAATTTATATCACCTGCAGTACTACAAAGGTGAGGTGAATTTTGAAGCTGGAAAGGTATTTCATATCTTCTGATATAAGGAAATTAATTTAATTGTTTCAATCAAAACAAAATACAAACCTCAACAGAGTATTAATAACCTCAACCTTAACAGAAAGGCATTTGATCACATAGAGTAGGATTTCTTCTGAAAATCATAGAGAAACTTCACTCCAGAGTAATGTCAGCTGCTGAATTTTTCCCTCTGTGGTGCTAACATTCAGTGTAGCAACAGATTAACTTTCAGGGTGGAGGAAACAGATCTAGTAGGATTTGTTGACATTGTTAGGCTCAAGCTGTAGATGCTCAGTAAATTTCTGAAAGGGAACTGAATTTTTCTATAGTTTTTTTTTTAATATACAGGATCAGCCTCAAACATTTGAACACATTATTCTTATATTGCTCTGTGGGTCTGAAGAAGACACATATGGCCCCAAAGAAGTCCACATAGTCCTAGAATGCTGTAGAGGATATTTTCTAATTAAGATTCTCTGTAATATTTGACATCCATCTGTTTCTGCTGCCTATTTGATAAAAACAATTGCTTAACTCATTCAATTTTCAATCCACTGCAGTTAGAATTGACACAGTCAAAACTTCAACAGAGTGTAAATACTCTCAAATCAACATAATAATGTTACTGTTTCAGAATAGTTATCACTAAGAATTCTCACCAAGAACAACGACGAAGGATGTTTGCTCATTTAATTGTCTTCTCTGATGCCTGAACAAACTGTGAAGGCCGAAGGAATTACAGGTTCCATCCTGAGAGCATGTATTATGAGGGATCTTGATTCCTTCCATATGGTCATGTGAGAAGGTCCTTTAATTTTACATCTATAAGCAAGATGTAACACTAGCTTCACTAAACTCTCAGCTTTCTTCTCAGTGTGTGCCTAGACTCGCAAACACTGTATCTTTTGCTTGCTGTAGGTGGAAAGGAAAAATAGGGTGGATAGCCTTCTTCAGGTCATTACTACAAATATAAACACAACAATTCTGTGGCAAAATTGATGACTTTTCTCAGTATGTTGTTACAGTAACTTTTTCCTCAAATTCTTTAAAATACTTTACTTACTAATCCCTTGCCAGTGAGAGGTCTGTGGTCTTCTTTTAAACAAACTGCTCTTTTCTTCTTTTCAGGAAGGAGAGAGGAAAAGGTAGCTGTTGACCCTCTCTCTCTGCCAGGAGATGTGTCTCTGAATGGATGCTGGAGCCTCAGCGATGTGATCGGGAGCTGCTGCTGGTGGTGATTCCCTTCCCAAGGCAGCTCCCTTCAGTGGCTTTTGTGTAGCAGCAGAGCAGTTTCACAGCTGACTTCAGGTGTGCTGTTTGGATACCCCTTTTCCAACTATTTTGTGGTTCAAATGAGTTCATCCATCCTTGACACCTGGACACAAACACTCTGGAAATGTATTATTTAAAGCCTTTCTTCCTTGGTGTTTCAGAAATAAAGGTGCAAACTTTATTTAGAGGCATGAGAAAAAAATATTTCCTTTGCTCTTGCAGTAAGGAGTGAAAGGCCAGCCTTTGAGCTGTGTGTACCCTGAGGGGGACCTTGTGAAAGTAAAAGTGAGAATTACTGCAGGTATTATTTCCATTTCCCTCTCTGCTTCTGAGGATGGTGAAGCCACCGAAGCGTGTTGTGCTGACACCTTGCTGCTACAGTCGCCGGACGGATGGTGTGATGTTACCAGAGCAACCAAGCAGCTCGCATCACACCTTCTTCTGGGCTGGGGAGGTAGAAGCTGCTTTGAAAGTTTTATCAGGCCTCTTAAAGATTCATGATCCTTCTGTTCCTTCCGCTATTTCCTACTTGACCAGGTGCTCATGGTGGAGAGCAAACAAGGAAACCAAAAAGCACACTGCTGCATTTTGAAGGGCATTGTGAAGGGCTGGGGCCTGGACATTTGGTGTAAAGAGCATGAGGAGAGCTGGCTGGATCTTATATGGATTTTCATCAAATGTGTTTTATCCTTCTCCCTGAAATGCTTTTCTGACGGATGCCCATTTGAAGGAAGGTGTGAGGAAGAGCCAATTTTGGGCCAAGACTCTTTGTCTTTCAAGGGTGTAAAAATCTCCAGTGTTCTAAGCCAAAGTCTGAGGGTTTCTTTATTCTGCACATCAAGAATTCTGCAAAATATGAGCCTGTGAAGCCTCTCAAAAGATAGGCTTTACACTCCATTACAGAATGAAAACAAGTTTGAAAGCTTGTGAACTGGAATTGCTGGTCTCCAGATAGCAGTACATTATGAGAATTTCCCTGACAAAAAACTAGATAAATAGTCTAGAATATTGCAATAGCAATCCCAAGTAGAGCCGTAAAACCAATGTACAGTGCATGTGTTGGAGCAGAATGGTGACAAACTGCAGTAGTTTAAGGGAAGCATCTGTGTGTGGTGGTGTGGAGTATGGATCCCGTCAGTGTGTCACACACATGCGGCACCTCTCGTTGGAGTCATGTCTCTGTAAAGCGATAGAAAAGAGCTGAGCTTGTTGAAGCATGGGATGTAAGAACATCTGCCCTTCAAAATGACAGTAATGCATCAGGTAAATGGAGGTGAGCTTGAGCTGCATGTTGCATCTGACATAATTAAAGGTGATGGAAAAATACTGCTGTTGTAGTGGGGCAATATGGTTTAATATATCTATCACAAAAAATGCCTTTGTAAGAAGAGTGGAGCTGGAAATAAAGATGTGCCAGGTTTGTAGCAGCAACAGGATTTCCCGGTATGCATTCTGCAGTTTTCATCAAACACTTGGTAGCACCTGCTGCAAAATGATTCTTATCTCTGGGCATGTTTGAAATGTTAAGCTACGCTTCCATGGATTATGTCACGTTAGATCTTGTTGCAAAGGACAAATCATGTGCAATGGCTTAGCCTTCCAAACTCAGTTTTTAGATGAAGCCATTGGGTAGCTGTCAGGAAAGTATGAGAAATGACAGATAAACCTTAGATTTGCTCTCAGGACCCAAGGGTCTGGTGGTGTTAGACCCCCATCCTGTCATGACACAACAGCCTCCCCCCAGACCCTATAAGAAAAAAGTTTAAATAAAACAAGGCCTGTGTCAAAATCTTAACTGGAGTATGCAAAATACGAATAATAAAACAGGAGTGACCCAAGTAACAGAGTTTCATGAGGAGAATGCAAAGCATGAAAAAAAAAAAAAAGGAAAAAAAGAAATCAGGGCAGGCAAATGACTGCACAGATTGCAATTTAGATAAAATAAATGCACTAAGACCAGCAAGAAACCCATTTAAATATTCAAGCTGAGAAAGAACCAAGGCATGCACTGGAGTTTTAGTTGCCTCAGTCATTAACCAAGCACAGATTTTAAAGATGTTCAATAAATGGAATTGACAGGTCTTCACAACACAGTTAATATGGGAATGAAATGACAAATAAGAAAAAAAGGTTACACCCAACTGCTGTGCCATAGCAGAAGAAATTGCATTGTGGTGATCTCAATTCAGGAAAAAGAATGAGAAATTAAATAAATGGGAAGGAGGCAAGTTAAGAAACAGATTCTGTGTAAATCTTATGGTTCATCTAGAAATAAAAGATTAGTAAATAATCACTTGGAGATGTCACTGAAGCCATGCAAGACACAGGGAACAGAATTCTTGAAAGAATAGAGAAGCAACACTAGCTGATTGGAGATTTTAATGTAAAACATAGCAGTTCCACTTTGAGCATAGAGAGATCACCATGCCCTAGGCGAAGTGCTTGGCCAGGTGCCATGCAACAAGCAAACCTTGAAACCCTTCTGCCTGGGAGGAAAGGACTTGGAGGTACCCAGGCAAAGCTTGCAGTGAATCAGCTCTGCTGTTGGCAGCTTTTGTATCCTTGTCAAGCCAAAACTAGCTGAAGATGGCTTGCTGCATGGTCTTTGGTCCTCCACAGGTCCCCGACTTCAGACTTCCTCGTGGTGGAGGGCCAGTGCCATGGAGAACTAAAAGTATCAGAACCAAGGCAATGGTGTGAGCAACTCACTGCTGCAAACACAGAGTTTTTTTGCTGAAGCCTTCTAGTGAGAGAGCACAAGTCTTGCAAGAAGAGTTATCCCTGTGTTGTGGAGAGGGAGAAGCCAGCCAGCACAGCTCGGATGCTGAGCTCTCTAGGGTGGCAGTTCTGGGAATTCCTGAAGGAGAACAATGGTCTTTGCTGATGCTTTCACTTTTATTGCATTCAGGAAAATGGGCCTTGGGTGAAATTTTTCCCCCAAAAAGGGGGAGTAAGTAAACAAGATTATTTTAAGATTATGCCAAGAGTGCAATTGACTTACACTGCTGATTTCTTATGCTAATAGAAACAACTCTTCAAGGCTTTGAAACTTCGGCTAATCATTCAGCCAAAATTGCTACTCTATTTTAATAATAAAGACATCTATTGATGATTTTGTTCTGGATTCACTAATCCAATCACAAATGCCTTTTCTCTGTAGTTTCTTTGTACTCATATTTCTTACTTTCTTTTTTTTAATATAAAAATAATTGGAAAAGCCTCAATAAACAGATTACAGGAACAGAGAGGATTTCCATTACCATGCAAGTTCTTCCCCTTTCAGCATTTGCATGATGATTACTTAACAGCAGAATACAATTAGGGCAACTAGGGAAAAGTGTATGGCTTTGTGTTACATGATATTGCCTTCATTTGCCAATATTGTGAGTGCACAAACAAACTCACAAAGCTGATTTCACTTGAAAATCCAGATTGGACACTGGTGCAGATGTTGCATCAGGACCTTTTGTGAATAGAAATGCATGTCTTAGAACTGTTCCAGGCTCTTCTTCTCTTCAAAGGGAGAGCTGAACTGAGGTCAGCTGTTTTATTTATTTTTTTCTAGTAATTTTACAGACAGGATTATTTGTAATCCAGTTTTCTGGAAAGAACTAGTTCGTGCTCAGCAGTTTAAAATACCCTGCTTCTTTTCCTTCCAAAACTGCTGTACTGCTTTCTGCACACGGCTATCTGCTCTCACCTCTCCCAACGTTCTGGGCAGTGCTTACTTCTCTTGGGATCTTCTGGGTTTCATTTCCTGTGGCCATAAGGATACCTTCTCCTGAGCCTTTCAGCTCAGTACAGAGGGAAAAGACAAAGACCTGAAACGACTTGAAAAGACTTGAAAAGATGAAGACCTGAAAATAAAAATCGTAGGTCCAACTCTTTGTGTTTAGATACAGAGGACATCTGCCAGGCAACTGAGGATGTGATAGTAATGGTCTGGAAACAACAGAAATGCATTTTTTTTGCTATGACTGCCCCACCACATTGTTTCCTTCTGTCTCCCTTCCAAACTGTCATCTACATATCAACCGTGTCCCTACCACACAAAAGGTGCTTTGCTATGTTCCTGCTATCTCCACCCTTCCTTCCAGACTCCAAGTGCAAAACATTGCTTTTGAATGTATAGAGTGCAAGACACATCAGGAGTTTTTGTGGTCTTTTCCAGTTACGGCATAGACCAGCTGTGCTACGAATGTAGAAAAGTGAAGATTGCTGCACCTTTGTCACATTCAACAGGAAAGTGCAGACACAGGGAACTGCAGGGCTGTCATTTTTCCTTTGCTTATTTCTTCTTTTTTTTACACTGCTGAAACCCTTTTTCAGGAAGATAATGTTTTGCAAGAGTTTAGTCTCATGAGCTGTATTTCTCAACTGGGCCAAGTTCTGCTATATTCATGTGATAAGATTATTTATAAGAACAATTACAAGTGCTATTCATTTCACAGATTATGACTGCAGCCTCCACACAATGGATAGTGTTGAGGTGGGAAAAAATAACTCAGTTAGAAGTCTTGAGAAGTAATCTGTAATATTTACAGGGAACAATTTAGTAAAGAGGTTTCTGGAAGGCTGAAGTTAACATTTTTTCTGTGCAGATATCTAATGCTGGTTGCAATGGTGAGAATGCGGCAGGACATGAGAAAAAAAGTTTAGCTTTTTTCACTTCACTTTTGTGATAATCTTGTTAACAGTGTGGGACTTCATTTTTCATCAAAGAAGTTAATGGGAAGTAATTTCATATAGACAATATTGTGGTCATATGAGTGTTGGGTTGTGAAAAAAATCATGTTCCATCAGTCTTCCTTTTTCTCATGACTGTGGGGAAGGTGAGCTCTGCTTTATGAAAGGGTGATTTTCAACTTCCTGCAAATCCATCCCACATCCTCTAGGACCATTTAAAACTGAGTACAGCTGGTGCAACCGAAGTATGTTCCTTACCCTCCGCTGTTCTGAAGAGCAGCTCTGGTGTGTTCTCTTCTTCAGGGAGCAGAGCCTCCTTGTAATTCTGCTTCTGTCATTCCCTGCAACACAGCAGCCCATTGCCTCTCACCAATCCTCCCATTTTCCACCCTCACTCCCAGCTGCCATTCCTGGGAAGCCCTTGGGTCTCAGATCCACCCTGCTGTGCCTCTGCTCTTCCTCTCGTGTGGCAGAGAGCAGAGGCAGGTGTGCACGGGGGCACCAGCTGGGTCAGAGGTTTTCTCCCTTTTCCTGATGAGCTCCCAGGGGAATGCATGACACCTGTGTGCAAAGGAGGCAGCAAGGTAAGCTGTGGGGACTACAGTGGTGATTTCACTGCTCTGCCATATCCCACAGCTGCCAGGCTGCTCAGCTCCAGGGTGCTGCAGGGCACTGTGCAGGGTAGGTAAGGGACAATATTTTCTCCTAAAATTGCATATGCAGAGGTCTATGACAGTAGCTTCATGCTTACTATTTTTTGCCTGTAGCTCGATGGGTAATATTAAAAAGGAAAAGGTGATTCATATTGACTTCTTGTTCCTTTCTCTTGCTCTCTTTTTTAGGGTATATGCATGTACGTGCCAGTCACATCAATGAAACAGCAACCAGTTCAAGTACGTTTACATACTGCCTTTGAAATGCCAGCTCCATACTGTACTTACCAATTAAGCATGAGCAGATTAATGGGATGCATTGTTCTCTTGGATTAACTCCACCATATTGTCATTATGTGGATACGCCCTCATGAATCCAAGTCTTTTTTCTGTGACAGAAAGTGCACACTCAAAAAGTAGGGCAAGAATCAAGCAAAATCAGCTGAGAGGAAAAAAAGAAAAGAGTCTCCTCCCTCCCACTTCTTTATTTCAGTTGTTGTTTAATTGTTTCTTCGACCCAGTGGTTTAGTGATTTCAAATCCATTTAATTAACAGAGAAATGGATAGCGTGCACTGAAAGACAAGAAAGGAAGATCAGATAGACAAATGGTCTCTGTAAGTTCACAGTTCTTAAAACAGATGTTCACCTCCAGTGGCTATGGTATATCATTATCTCCAGGAGCCCTGAAGAGAAAGCAAAATCCTTCATTACTTGTAGGAAAAATAGGGCAAGCTTAACAGATACAGCAGCCCATTCCATTAGATCCCATCTTGTTGATGTTGTGTTATTCACAGGTCGAGTAGTGTGTGTGTCTGGGGAAGAGTGAGACTACAGATAAACATTTCAGATGTCTGTGTAATGAGAGACTATGAAGATGTCATGAAAAGGTAGTGTCTAAAGCAGAAGCAACCAAATGGATGGGAGACTGGGACAATTCCTCCTTCACTTATTTGATGCAACTGCAAGGTGACAATCATCTCTTGGACTTTGTACTTGCTTTTTGGACAGGATCAATTTAGTGTGGGGCTGCGTGGTTGTTCTCTATGGCTGTTTCGGCATCCTGACTTAAGGATTTGGTAGTGTGTACAGTGGAAAAGCATATTACCCCTTACTTTCTTTTCTCTAGTCTTACTATACACTGCAGACAGAAATAGGTAAAATGTCAGTCCAGTGCTAAGAAGTCGTCATCCCTCCTACCTGGAAAGGTCAATAATTGTGGGAATTACTCCTGCCCTGGAGAGATACGCAAAACCACAGAAGTGTGCCTGTGCTGTCAAATCTGCATGCACAAATATATGTGCAAATGCATGCACAAACCCACCTGTGCAGACAGCCTAATTCCCTGGGCCTTGCATGTGGTTATCCCACCTGTGGGGTAAGAAACACCGTCTTCTGCTTGATAAGCACTTGTGATGGCAACCATGAAAGAACACCTTGGAAAATGGGGCCTGAACGTTTTGATTACTGATGCCCCAGATATAGCTCATCCTGTGATTATGCTTTATCGCTTTTACTGTCTCCACTAACTTTTAATCACAGTTGAGTATTTCCAATCTGGCTGCTGTTTCTGACTTCAAGTGTATTAAAGGAGTATTCAGAGTCCCAGATGACAGAAACGTGAGGATTTGCTAGGTAGAAGGCACTAGAGGGACCCTCTACTTCCCCTATGACTGCTACCCTCTCCCCTTGCCTCAGAGCCCTGGTAGCGGAAAAGACATGTTGAAATCAATATAAGAATAAATTACCACGTGGTCCTTATTGTGGAGGCAAGGTTTCTACAGAAAATCCTTGTAATCAGAAAAGAGGGAAGATGAGATTAAACTGATTAAACTGAGAAAGTCAAAAAAGGACAACTTGAAAGATTAGCTTGAGGACGACTGAAAAGCATAATCCTCCATGCATGTTAAGTAGAACAGTCCCTCTCTGTTATCAACCCCTTCATCTGGTGACCTTCTGTTGCATTAGCACAGAGCTACTTGATCCAAGGCAAATAGTGAAAATTGAAAAGCCAGAATGCCAGTGATTACAACAGGTATCAATATTACTGCAGTGATGGTTTGTTATCATTAGGGAGCTCCATCAGAGCTCATTCTGGAAGCAAAAGGAACTGAAATTAACAAGGCATTACACCTGTGGCAAGCAACAGAAGAAAAGACCTTGTATTACAGTGGAAAAACATTTTTCATTTGCTTCCACCTCTAAAATTACAGTGGCAGAACAGGGAAAAAGATGGGGGGAAGCACAGCAGCTTGTCTTGTGTTCTTGTCTCAGGGAACAATTGAGCCTCAGTGGGTCACACACAGCCAGCTGTGCTCCCCTTTTCTTCTGGAGTGAAAGAAACCACAAGGTCTATGTCAGTTTTACTAGTTCAATGATTTTTTTTTTTGCCTCACACACCCAAATTTATGACAAATCCATTCCCATGCTTTCCCATTGGCAGTAGCAGCAGCAACAAGGCTGGCTCTTCGGCAGCTTGGCCAGCAGCCCTACAGCTCTGTATTGCAGGCTGCATGTCCAGCCACAGCACAGTACAGTTCGGGGGCAGCATCTCCTCTCTTCTGCTTCAGAGATGTAGGAAAGTCTGGAAGAAAACAAGTCTGCTCCAGCTGAGGGTTGATGAGCCCAGATATATTACATCTCCCCTTAACTAATAAAGTAAAACTCTTCCTGATAAGATTCACACTTAGTGCTTTGGAAATGCGCTTAGCATCACATTGGTGTAAAAAAAAAAAAACCTACCAATTTTAGAGGGTGGTTTCATTGTCTTTTAAATTGGCAGAGGCCACAAAAGCTAAGAAATAGTGTGACACAGATTTGTGACTGTGTACTTCACCAGTTATGTTTGCTACGAGTAGTGCTTTACATTTGTGCCTGTTTTGTCCTTTTCTCTATTCCCCTCCCAACATCTGTCCTTTTTTCCCACTGATGCCCAAAAACACAGTATACTCAGGCACTCCTTTCTTTGTCAAAAGCCTGAAAGTTTGCCATGGTACTCATCTTTGTTGTAACATTGCTGATGTAAAAGAAGGAGCGTGACTCTGAGTCATTTAAGTGTTTTGACTGAATCCTAGATTTGTCACTGAGTTGCTGTTTGATTTTGTTCAACCTGCTGCAACTCAGCTCTTCTGTTTCCCTCTCTGCCTTTTGCTGGTCTCTTAGTTAAGCAGCATGTTCCGGAGGTCAGAGTTGTTTCTTGCTGGGCACTTGGTGAGGACTTACAGGAATGCGACTTCAGGTGGAAATCAATTACAATACTGTGGTCAACCCTCATTAATAGAAAAAAAACTCCAAACATCCTCTATATTTTTAAATATTGTTTCGTATTTTTTAAAACACAAGATACAAATACCATCTCACATTGAAAGAGCACAAAGCATTAGTTTGACAGCATCAGGCTGAAACATTTTTCAAAATCTTGGGGTAAAAAGGGCTCTACTACTAGTGAAATTCATTTCAGCTCCAGGATCCAGAGAGTAGACCCATTTCTGGCAAGGGTCTTTACTATTCATTTGAAAGATCTTATCTGCATGGAGCACTAATGTCAGTAAGGTGAACTGATCTCTACAGTCTTATCTTGCCTTTTTTCACCACAGAAGAAACTTTGCCGTAACACTTTAGGTCACAGAAGGATTTTGGCCTTCTGTAAGCAGATTGGGTCAAACTTAATTTAGGCAGAAAGAAGCAATGCTGTTGCCTTGGGAGAGCTCCTACTTCTACCATGCCTGAATTTGTCCTCAGTTGCTTAAGCCTCAATGAAAGGAGGTTTTCAGTTCAGGAGGTAAAGGGATTCATTAGATCTCATTCCCAGAAATGTCTACCTGATTGAGAAAGAGTCCCCTTAGGGGTAATGCTCATAAGCAAGGGGAGGCTGAGGGGCTGAAAAATGACCCATTTTGAAGTTTATCTAATTAGCTTCAAATGTATAAGTTGGGTGTTTTGCTAGATGGATTAGTGTAATTATCTTAGCGCACCTATTCATGCTAGGAATGTCAGAAAATGAGAGAACAGAGAGGCTCAGAAAAAAATCACAGCAGCTCAGCCTGTTGACTGCCCTGTCAACACACACGAGTAATTGTGCTGCAGAGGAAAGAGAGAAGGCTGGAAAAGAACATGGTGAGACGAGCTCCTGCAAAGACAAAATATTGACAGCTGACCTACAAAGAAACTGAGGGATCCACCTTGGCCCAAACTCCCTACACAAAAGCACTAAAACAAAATCACCCCATGTGCACACGGTCACCACATAAAGGCATTGTCCTTCTCCACACACCAGCAGTTAAATCTGAGGTATTCACTGCAAGCTCTATATCTTCAGTTTTGTTTCCATCACTGAGTCATATTTAAAAGAAGTGAAAGGATTTTTCTTTATCCTGAAGGTGTTTCTTCTGATGGAGAATGGATTACTATTTTATTTTTGGTTACAGTTTCTTCTGATTCATTGATAAATTAGATCCCACACACTTTCTGAGATCGTTTATAAACTCCACTGAAAGGCAGTAGACATCTATGAAATAGCTTTTCCCAAGAAGGACTTCCAGTTAAAAAACAACAAAAATAAGAGAAAAAAGGAAGAAAGACAAAGGACCGAAAAAAGATAAAAAGGAGAAAGCGGTGACACCTTCCTTATTCCTCAGCTTGGTTTCATACAGGGTTGGTTTTTGCTATGAAATATATCAAGCAACTGGAGAGAAGAACAACATTGTCAAGTTCCACTCACGGAAACCATATTTCAAAACTGGGGCTGATGACCAGACTTCCTCAGTGTATGTGTGTCACACAAAACCCAGTGGTGGCTGGAGTTACTTGCCCACTGTGTTGAATGTTTTCTTTCTCCTAACTCACACTCTGTGCCCTCATCCTGCAGGATTAGCTGAGTTTCCAGCTGATGGCATTTCTAAGTGTATCAAGTGTGCAACGTTAATTTCCCCAGCATCTCATTGACTTTTTAGTCAATACTACTGTGATCCTTTCAGAACAACTCTCCTGTTCAAAGTATTGTAAATGAGTTTAATAACTGGAATGACCTGGTTTCCAGTAGGGTTTTGCAGCATTGGTAACAGTGAAGTCACCAGGTGATCAGCACCCCCTCTGACCATTCATTCACTGGGGCTTTGAGTCATGCCTGCAGATTTTAGCCTCAAGATTAAAACGCTATGGAGGGTGTTCAAAATTGGCAAAATTTTCCCAGTATTTTGAGTTTGAAAAGCCTGTTTCACCAAAATCTAAATTTTTCTTGTAAAAAATGTCAATTAAGATTTTTTTTTTTAATGAAGGAGCATCTAAGGTCTAAGCACCAGACAATGATCTTACTGGGACAAACCATTTTACTGGTTTGTGACATTTATCTCATTTAATTCAATATGTCATTCATAATAGAGCAAGCCAGATTTATCATTACAGCTTCCTCTTATGTTTCCCCAATGTGAAATTGAAAGTACACAATATTCTTAATAAAATTGAATCATTGTGATTTACCTGAAATCATGATTTTTCTTTTTCTTCTTATGTTATGTAAGGAAAAACTTATTTTTACATTCGGAATTAGGAATGAAAATAATGCTCTGATTTCAGATAGTTTGAAACCTACAAGTGCCAACCAGCTTTATCTGCCTGTTTGTGCTAAAGTAATTTTACAGGCAGATGAACTGTCTCCCTTTGTTGATTTTTTCCTGCTGCTTAAAAGGCAAACATTTATCCTTGAGTCACAGCAGAGGGCAATCAAGTGGATTGGAGACTGGCATTCTGCCCCTAGTCTTTAGTTTTGGCAGAGCAGAGAAGGTAGAGGGAGATGCGTTTGGACTTCTGTGGCACGTGGTGCCTGGTGAACTTTCAACTTCACAGCCACGCTCCTTCCTCACATGTGTTCCTCTGCTGTCAGCTCCTCTTTACGTCCTGGAAAGTGTCTACTGGCATACTCCACCTGGAGAAGGATTGCTCATCCTGGCTGCTGTGGACAGACATTTGTTTTGGAGAAATGTATTGGTATAAACATTTTTGTGCATGCACCAGTGAGAGAAGAACTCAGAAAGAGAGACCCCAAGGGGCAAAAGGCGAAGAAAGTAACTGGGAATTAAGTGGCTGGAAAGATAAAAAGAAATCCAGAGCCAGTAATTACGTGCACATTTTAAGCCTGTGAGAAATTTCTAGGTGTTGATGTGAAAAAGAGTTAGAAGGTTCACACTGAAAAGCAGACTGCTTGCACTGCCAGCTCACAGCTTAAGGCCAGATTCCACTCCAGCTGCCACTGCCACTGAGCCCTGCAGGATACCTGAACTGTTAAACAACCTGGATGGATTTTAGCACTCTACTGGATGCATCCTCTTTGCTTTCTCGTAGGTTCTATTTCAGAATGTGGTCTTGATTTTGGAAGTAAATGAGTACTGTCATTTTTACTGAGCTTTCAGACTGCCTACTTGGTGCTGTCTATTTAAGACATTAGCAGAGAATCATAGAATGTGTTAAGTTGGAAGGCACCTTTAAAGGTCATCTTGTCCAATCTCCCTGCAGTGAGCAGGGACATCTTTAACTAGATCAGGTTGTTGAGAACCCCATCAAGCCTGACCTTGAAAGTCTCTAGGTATGGGGCCCCCACAACCTCTCTGGGCAACATGTTCCAGTGTTTCAACACCCTCATGATAAAGAACTTCTTCCTAATCTAATCTTCCTAATCTAAATCTGCTCTAGTTTAATATTATTGACCCTCATCCTATCACTACATGCACTTCTAAGCAGTCCCTCCCCAGCCTTCTTGTAGGTCCCCTTCGGGTACTGGAAGGCTTCTGTATGGCTGCCCCAGAGACTTTTCTTCTCCAGCCTGAACAACCGCAACTCTCTCAGCCTGTATTTGTAGGAAAGAGTTCTCCAGCCCTTTCAAATTATAGAAATCTGTTCAGCATCTGCCTATTTGAACATGAATATAGCATTTTAAGAGCCTTGCCTCTTGGTGCAGTACATTTCTGATCAAGACATAAGCTCCTTGACTAAACACTAACGTAGCCTGTAGCAATAAATAGGACATAAATAAAAGGCAACTGTTGAGAAAGTGGAATTGAGCCAAGGGTGAGGTGCAGAGGTCATATTCTAAAGAAGCTGATGAGGAAGGGCTACTTTAGATAACAGCTACGTGCTTTTTAGGACATGTGGGCACAGACAGGGTGTATTTGGCATGATGTTCTTCTTGAGGCATAGACAACTCCCAGAACTCAGGACATCATTTCAACTGTTATTATTTCTTATAATTAGTTAGCAACCTGTACCCTCTGAGGGCTGACCTTCATAACTGCACAAGCTGACTTCATATAGATTTTTGCTTGACTTGCTGGAGACAGATCGTAAACAACTTGCCTTTATCATCAATCCAGTCCTCTGCTAGTGCTGCTGTTCATAGCCTTTCATATCTCTTAACTATTACCCCTGCTATTCTAGAAGGAAACTTGCTTGAGAATCACTCTTCCCATCTACTACATAAACCTCCTCATGTCTAGGCTATTTCTCTTGTAGCTGACACTTTACCCAGGCTATGCCAGTTTGTGTTTCTCTCCTTTCCCTCCATTCACAGAGTGCCTGTTTGCTCCCAGCCTTCTGAGACGACACCTGAATACAATTTTTTGAAATTTCAGGTGAATATCAGAAGGATGGTACTGTTAGGCCTCTGAGCTGAGATTACCTTTGATTTAGCAGCTGAAACTCTAAAACTTGCATTGCTAGACGTTCAACTATTTGAAGAAACTAGCTTTATAGTCCTATGGCTAATTCAGTCATGCAAGACTTAGGAGAACCAGACACAGGAGAATTACTGCTCTGGTGAGCATGTAGTTACCTGTAAAGTAGAAAAACCCACCTGGACAGACTCCTGTGTGACCTACTGTAGGTGTTCCTGCTCTGGCAGGAGGGTTGGACTAGATGATCTTTCAAAGTCCCTTCCAACCCCTAACATTCTGTGATTCTGAGATTCTGTGATTCCATGAAAATCTCTTCTAAACAGCAGAGCTGTGGTAATTAGGCGCTGTGAAAGAGTGGTCTGGAAGGGTCTGAGCTTCCCAAGGCTTTTCCAGCTGAGTCCAGTGCCACAGTTGTGGGAAACCATATGTCTCTGCATCAATCTCTCCGCATGAATGGTTTCCTGTAAATATGCCATTATAGCAGTTGCAATTCTCAGTACTCTATATGGGTTACAAATGCCCTCAGCAGAGCTGATACTTGACTCAGGGAAGAGATAATAGAGCAGTTGAGATGGTGAGATGAATTTGTCTTCTAAAGGAAAAGAAGATGCTTATTTGGGTTTTGTGTGTGAAGATCCCTTTTAACATTCTGTACCCTCTGTCAAGTTGGTTCAATTGATTCAGTCTGAATTTTCCTACAAAGCTGCTTTGCCTATGCCATTGTAGAATCTCCAAGCCATCTGTGAGAAGGTATGAACAGATTATTGCAGTGTCTTTCCACAAAAATATGTTTTCTATGGCTTTTTTTCTCCCTTAAAAAAGATAACAATCTAACCCTGTCAAGAGCTTTTGCTTACTTTTTCCTGTATTCTGGTTTTTATTCCTGATATATGATTGACAGACAAAACCTTACAAGCAAAGGCCAGTGGAAAAATACCTTTCAAAATGTACACTCTATGACAAAACTGTCCTTCCGTTTGTTTTGGCAAGGCACTACATTCCCCCAGCTTTTTCACTTCTTTCCCCATTTGCAAAATCAAATGGGTCAGCCTTACAGTCTGCTAGGCGGTCAAGATGATCAGCAGTACCTGCTCTCTCAGGTCAATCCAAAACTGAAAAGGAAATCAGAATGAGATATTTGAAATTATTATTCCATTTTGGATTGTATTGACATTGGCTGTATTACATCATCAAAATCCCACATAGCAAATGGAAATAGCACAGGCACAGACCAATACCATCAGAAACCTGCCTGGAGTCTAGCTGAAATGTCACTTCTCTCTCCTGCTTCCTATCTGTCTTCAAGACTCATCCCTGCTGTGATGCCTGTCAGGCAGTTATGGAATGTTAGACTACAGTAATAGGGTGACTAATTTTTTAACTTCCAGCATTAAAGAAGTGAAGACCTGAGCAGGTGTCCACCCTAAATAGGGTGGGGGGAGGCATGAGAAAAGTGCTGCTCAGGGCAGATGCCTTGTCTCCAAAACCAAGTCCTTGTGCTCTGTCCCAGATGGCATAGGCTTGCTTTCCAGCAAGGAGAAGCCTGTGGGGGAACACTGCCTCCTTCTCTGCTCCAGTCTTTGCCATCCTGACTCAAGAAGCAGTAGATAGAGGAGGAAACACAGGGGCAGGGGCAGGAGACAGTGCCCAGGCTTATGAATGTGTCTTTGTAGTCACCTGCCCCTCAAAGCCCACCTCATCAGGGTATAAGCGGGGTGCAGATGCTGTCCTCCTCGGTCAACCCACACCCTTGATAGATTTGAAGCTCTGCAGTTTGGCATTACCCACCACAGGCAGCTGCTGCAGGTAGTGGAATGAGCTCTACTTGCTACAGCAGAACTTGTGAGGGCCAGTCAGGCCCCCGCTCTCCCCACATGGGGCCAGTGGTGGCTGGCTGTGACCAGGGCTAGAACCCCGGGAGCTGGAGGCATCTCCTCACCTGCTTTCTCCCTCCCATAGCAGAAACATCCAATCTGGCTTTTCACAGTCTTTCCCCAAGTCTCAGCTCTTCCGGCCCCTCCTGTACATCTCTCTCATTTTGGGAGCAGCCTGATTTCTTTCCTGTCGGCTTTGCTTATGTTTTTTAGAAGTTTTGGGTCTGCCATCCATGTTGCATAAGCTGCAGGTGGATGCTCCGATGCCAGTAGGAGCTGTGCCCGTCCCTTCCCAGGGCAGCACAAGAGCAGTAGTACTGATGCTGTGGGAGTTAGTACTGTTGTCAGTCACTCCTTGTTTAACTTGGTTTGAAGTGAGCTCAGTATAACTGAAGAATGGCCTAATAGTTAACTGCAAATTGGCTGAATGTCAGGTAGTGCCTCTGGGTCTGTAGAAATTAGCAGTGTTTAAAACACCTTCTTAAGGAACTTGTTTTGCTGGGCATTTTGAATTTGTCTTTTTAATGTCAATTTGGTATAGTGTGTGAGTACAGGGTGGAGTTTGGTGCTGCTCTTTGAAATCAATGACTTATATAGATGAAAAAATATTAAATGATGGGCTATTAATGCCTAGATCTCTCACATGTCTAATAAAGGTGGGGCATGCAAAATACTTATTGCCATAATCAATGGGAATGATTCGAAAATAACACATAGACAATGGCACTTACCAAACCAAGTAAGCTGTATTTACTGCACATTCATGTCTTTTAGTTCTTTGCACTAAAACCACTGAAAATACTTAATAGCTGGAGCCTTGGAGGGAATGCAAACAGTAATTGCTGATCTTTGGGCTGGCAGGCTTTCCCTCCTTGTTTTCTCTGTTTGCTGGCCTCAGTGATGGTTTGCAATCTGGAGGCAGATTCTGCCCAGTTGTTCTCAAACTCCAAGTTCTTCTGCATTTTTGAAGGAATGCATGATTCAAAACACTCTGTGGGTCATTTAGCTGCTGTTTGTCATGCACTCCTGCACTTTGCAGCTATGGAGACAACATGAGGGACCTGGCAGAACTGGTGCTGATTCACCATCCCTTTTAATAGATCTCAATAAAATTACCCTGCTGATATCAATTAAAATTAGAAGCTCCAGTAAAATTTTCTTGCAAACCTCTGTAAAATTTACCTAAATGTCTCTAGGCTAGACCTTCATCTGGTGTAATATAAAGAAGCCCATTGGAGGTTTATGAATGTGTAGTGGCTGAAGATGTGTTCCAATGCTGTGAAGCTGCATTCTTCACACCAAAAGTTGCCACAGTAGCTTTTATTCCCTTACTCCACAAGTAAGTTCTTGTAGTTGTTACACTGGATAAAGCTGCAACTTTACTTGAAGCACTGGGAAAACATACAAAGACAGAAGGTATTTCCACACATTTAAAACTGAGTAAGGGGAAGACTAATGGGGTTGCTACTATTGTTGTTACTGATATGTGCAAATGTGACCAGGATCCCTAGCTGCAGACTGTGCCCTACTGTGTTCACTGCCATTTAATACCAGAACAAAAAGATGATTTGAACACTATTTTGGACAGAGACCAAGTTTTACATTATCTATTCTGGAGAAACGTGTGAGCTTAAATGAAGGCAAGTCATCAAATAATTATTTGTCCGCAGCTACTGTGTATGTCTTGCATGCTGCAGGCTGGATAAGCGTGTGCCATTCACTGCCTGGATTGAAGGTCTGTCCGGATTCGAAGCAGTTCTGTTGAGTGCAGATGTAGCCAGAGAGAACCTTTTGTTTTTACAAGAAGCTTATTGACACTAATTAAACATTTTCTTTATTTGGAAAGGGGACAACTCATGACTACGTACATGCCCAGAGATTTACACAAATAGTTGATTATGAACCTCTTCTATTCTGGAAAGATGAGAGGGAATTCCTATTTTAGCTATGCTGAAATGACAGAGACAGGCAATTCAAGTAATGGCCTGTTAGTCAGTTATTAAATATTGCTTTTCAGCAAAATTGCTAATGATGACGGTCCTTCCTTGCCACCTTTGAAAGAGTGCACAGTATATTCTGAAGAGAAATTATCTTGGATACAAAAGGCCACTAGCTCGAATACTGTCCAAATCAACCAATTATCTGTAACAATCAACCAACTATGCCAGGCCACACAGAGATTAGTTGCTATATGAAGTTCCATGCTTTAAATTGAATGGCTAATGGTACAAATGTGAAATTACTCAGGAGATGAGACTTGATTTTTAGAGGAAGGATAAATTTTTAGTAGAGGTGGACCATCTCTTGAGGGTATAAGAACCATTGTTCTGGGTAAGTATCTTCATCATCCTTTAAAAGGAGTACATAAAATCTGTCCAAGCATACCTAAACTAAAATCCTTCAACAACATCGTGGTGGCCAGGTATAACTAGATCCTGACCTGTTCCTAACTATTGGGCTTTTCAGTCTGAACAGACAGAGGCTTGTTCTCCAACATAAAATCATTAAGTTGCCATCCCAGCTACTGGAGAAATTCCTACTGATCTGGTGGCTTTTTTAAATAATATGAACACTGATGCAAGTACATGGCCAAACAGAATGGATGTCAGTCATCACATGGTTCTAAGTGCCACTAAAGCTTCCCACATAATTTTGGGAATCCACAAATTATCCCAGGAATGAATGTTCCACTGCTGACCTCCTTTCACAGGATATAGATTCAAGAACTTCTTGTGCATTATTAGAACATAGGTTGTATTATCTTTCTTCCTCCACCTGATTGCAAATGAGATTGTCTCATATTTTGTTAGTACTTCTAGCATGTTCATGAAAAATTTCCTCAAGAGAAAAGGAGTGATGGATGAATCTTTGCATTGAAAACGAGTGTCTTTACTAATGCCATAAAAAGTTCTGTAGAATGTGCTTCTGCTGAAGTACTGAGTTTACATTACAGATGAGAATTTGTGATATAAACCTGACTATTGTGGTTTTATTAAAAAATACAAAATGCCCTAATCCACCTTTCTTGGCAAGTAATATTGAGACATTATTTCAGTAGATCCTTTCAGCAGAAAAGTTTTCTCAAATTTCAGGCACCGACACTGCATGTACTTTAGTATGGAAATCACAGATTACAGAAATCTCTTCATGTCACTGTTTAAACAAAAGCATTTCCTTAGTTGTAGCCAGAGAGGGATGTATGAATGGATATGGAGTTCCTTCATAATAACTTTGAGTAATATATGATAGACTGAGTATTCAGCTAAACCAAAGGAAAACAAAATAACTAGGAAGAAGGAAAAATGGATCAAAAAAAGCTGTGCTTCTCTTAACATTTCAGAGTTACAAGATATGAGTACGACCACTACATCTGAGGAGGTTTCCCCAATAAACAATGTGTTTTGAACAAACAGGGTAAAAGCTCAGGAACTGAGAAGGATGTAGGTACTGGACAGCTGCTGAGTTGCTGACCTCTGGTTTAGAAGGGAATTTGGGGCAGCAGAGGGAACTGGAGGTGCCAAAGCAGCATAAGCATAATGAGAATTAAGTGTTGTGGGATAGTAAGTGTGGTGGGACAGAAGCTTGTCAGGTAACAGAAGCAGACATCTGATGACATATTCAGAACAGAGATGAAAGAGAGAAGTACATTTAGCCCTGCACACATCAAAAAACCTAAACTACTGGTCAAACATATGAGCTTTAGCTATGCTTGCTGGAAGCCCTCATCCCCTTTTCCTGCAAACAAAGCACCACATTCAGATATTGGCAACACTTGAGTTCTACGCAAAACTAGAGAAATGTTGATTTGCGACAATCATACAAGAAAGGAATTTTGATTCAGTTCACCTTTAAAAAAGTTTTTTTAAAAAATCAGTAGGCAGGCAGAGAGATGTTACAATGAAGAAACAGGTCAAACACATATGAGGTTCCTCTCAGAGGAGCCTGCTTTCCAGAACTCACCTGCATCAGAAAGTCCTGGTTCAAGTGTTCAGCCTCTGCAGAGGACATGTTGTACTGTCACTCCTGCTGTTGCCCAAACTGAGAGAGCAGGAAGAAACAAGCTGTAGGATAAAAGTGCTACCTTTTCTGGGAAGAGGTGCAGATGGAAGAAGAGGAAGGGTAAGAGTAACTGTGAGCATCAGAGCTGGCCCACCTCCTGCTCCTCAGTTGTTTGGCACAGAGCTCCATAAAGTCTTTGTCCCAAACCTCTTCCTCATCCTGTGCTCAGTCACCAGCAAGGTAGTGAATTTTGTCAAGGCAATGAAATATGGGTTTAAATCATAGATCCAAGCCCGCATTGAATGTATGGCACTCCATGGCTTTCACTGGAGCTGGTTAAGGATCTTGCCCACAGTTTTCAAGATGCTTTTAAGTATTGGATATAAAGAACCTGCCACCATTCATATACTTTGTTTTAAAGTGGATTTTTCACTGCTCCAACATACCTATTAATTGCAGTAATGTTTTGCTGTACTCCTTTGGATTAAAATTCTATTTCTAAGTGTCAGTTAATGGGTTTTAGTGAAAGCAATTTATTAAACATTATGTACTCAGTTTAAATCTAACAGGGTAACTAAACATTAAAGTAACAGGGGGGAAAATCTATATTGCTCCAATTTGTATTATATGTTCTTTTCACCAAGTATAATTGCTATTGACTGCCTAAAGCAGCATTCTCCAAACCATGAATAACCAGAAAGAAGAAAAATTACAATTGTATGTAAAAAGCAGTGTACTGGCTTAGTAGCATAAACATTGAGATGAAGAGCCAAGTGTTACACGATCTGATGTTCTGCATTCGTTGGTTTTTCTCCTTCTCTTAGATAGGGACATTAATGACTGTCCAGCTCCCAGTGGTGTGCGGAGATGATGAGCATAACAGATGCATGTGTATTTTACTGATAATGCAAAATACTTTGGGGGGCTAAAACCAGACTGAACAACTGTCTGTAATTGTACAAAGGACAAAGCGTCATGTAGAAGAGTGGCATTTTTTTCTCAATGCCAGAGGATAAACTGGGTTTTTTTTAATTCAGTAATGGGTCTCCCCTCAATATACAGTAGTGTTGATTGTCACAGACATAAGAGAGTGGTGTTCACATTATTCTGTGAAAGTAAGGGAGACCTGCTCTCCAAGGTATTATTGCTACTAAGAAGACTTCCAATAAAAAAATAAATGCAAAAATCATACCTTCCTTCAAATCCACAGGATTTTATCTCTATTATTTGGAAATAAAGGTATCTCCAGAGTTATCACTAGTATAAATGCCATTATTCTCCATAATATTCCACATAGTATTTGATATCCATCAAGAATTTGACTTGTGAGAGGAAGAACAAGCATCAGGAGGGTCCTCTTGATGCTTAACACATCCTGAGTTAACCAGAACTTCATTACACCCTTATGTCTATCCAGCATAGGCCTCCGTAAATAATGTCCTGCAGCTTCAGAAAACTCATTGCCAGCATGTAAAGATGGACATCAAAGCTAGGGGCCTTACTTCTCTCATCCTTAAGAATTATTTGTAACATTTTTATGGAATCTTACTGCTTAATTATGATGCATTCACTCCCTTGTCTTCATGATCATGATCCAAAGAACTGCTTACCATTCTGACTTATTCATGGCAACTGAATGCATACCTACAAAAGAAAACTTACTGTTAGGACAGGAGGTATTAGCTGATGTATAAGACCCTTTTATTCACAAAAAAATGTAGGCTTTAATATTTAGCTGTTGTCTGTCTCGACTTTTGCTTTCCAAATACCAAAACCTGATATTACTTTCAATTCTATACTGCCAAAAATTTTCTAAAGAAGAGCTATCATTCTTTATGATGACCTTAGTGGTCTTTTCCAACCTTAATGATTCTGTGATTCTATGGCTCTATGTGTTTAACTACTTGCTTTGAAGGTAGAAATGTTCATGTGCTAAGTGATGAAGCTTATATGCTATGCAATGCATTCACTTTGTGGTACATGATTTGCAACCTGCCTGCTCCTTCACCAGTGCCCTCCTTGCAAGTCAGTTCCTTCCAACAGGTGCAGATTTATGGAGGGTAAAAGGAGAACTTTGTCTTCCTTACCTTCAGTCCTTGACTCACAATTCCTTTCCATGGCATCCACAGCACATGTTTTCCCAGAGCAATGTGGCAGATTAATTCTGAGTTCCTGTGCTGCATTTCAAAGGCAGACAGAAAGGGAGACGTTAGTGACCTCAGAGATTTTGGGTGATGTCCCCACTGCTAGCTCCACTCCTTTGTGCACAGTCACCATGTGGATGAGACATAGAGACATGTTAGTTGTTCAGCTGACATCTGGGAGATGTCTACTTCAGCTTTAGGTCCTATTTCTAATTTGTATTACTTCTTAGGCACCAGAAACAGTGCCCACATCTCTCATAACTGTCAACTTAAGTTTTGAAGTGGTTTTATTGCCTGGTTGGTTGGTTTGGTTTTTTTTTTTGGTTTTTTTTTTGTGTAGACTGTGTGGAGTCCATTTGCTGAAATATATAGCAATTTAAAACTCAAAATGAATTGATTTTGGAACAAGTAGTCTACACCTTCTCCCAGGTTAATGTCAATGTATTTTCACCACTAGAGCTAATTAACCTACACAATCTCAAGCCTATCTCTTACTTTCACTACTTGTGTCTGACCAGTTTCCCATGGTGGGTTTTACAGTTGACTTTTTCACTGAGCTCATTGAGAAATGTTCAAGTAACCTACACCAGCAAAAGGACAGGGACAGCTATAGGGTACTACTGTCTCATATTGGCACAGACATTTCTGTATGAACCTGTCATCTTCTGAAGCAGAAACAGGAAGTTCAAGGGAGCTATAGAGTCTTAAGTTGTTTTGTGGTGCCAAAGTTGGTAGATCTGAAAGCATAACAATTCCTTTGGGCAGGACCATGTCCATTTTGTTAGTATTGTATCAAGCTTGGCATTCCATAAGTAAATAAAAATAAAGACAATGCTACGGTGCATTAGTGCCTGTGTAGGGAGCCTTTGGCTGGCTGCATTATGTGTGTCAGCTCAGAGAGTGTCGAAACTCCCCTTAAGGAGCTGTGGCCAACAGGGATTGCTCAGCCAGTGCTGTGACAGGGGTGTGCAGGATTGATTCTTACAGTGCTGTTTACACTTTGCTAGCAGAGAAAGCAAACCAAAATAGCTTCAGACAGGAATTTCTGAGCAAATCTGGGACCATCTGTGTTTATTGCTTTACCTGTATTGCAAAAAGTGTTCTTCAATAACCTAAATCCATGTTCAACTAGCATTAACACAAGATACTAGGTTTTAAGTATTATTGTTATTAGGTATTATTAAGGTATAAGCATGCATGCATGCACTCAAAAGAGCAAGAAATAATAGGGTCTAATGCATTGATTGGAAAAAGATACTTGGCTACAAAACTATTTAGAGAATATAGAGATACAAATAATAGGTAATAATAGAAGACATTTCTCTCTCTCTAGAAATATATATTATATATTTGTAGTGAACTATGGGTATTTTCCCTTATTACCTAAACATTTAGAATTCTAAACATTTAGAATTGCATCTCCTACACAGGACAACATTCGTTGAATGTCGGTTGATGGGAGGCTGGAGCACTTCTATGAAGACAGGCTGAAAGAGCTGGGGTTGTTCAGCCTGGAGAAGAGAACGCTCTGGGAAGACCTTATAGTAATCTTCCAGTACCTGAAGAGGACCTGCAGAAAAGCTGGGGAGCGACTGTTTACAAGGGCATGTAGCAACAGGATGAGGGGCAATGCTTTTAAACTAGAGTGGAGTAGATTCAGATTAGAAATTCTTTACAATGAGGGTGGTGAAACACTGGAACATGTTGCTCATAGAGGTGGTGAAGACTCCGTCCCTGGAGGCATTCAAGGTCAGGTTTTATGCAACTCTGAGCAACCTGATCTAATTAAAGATGTCCCTGCTCACTGCAGCAGGGTTGGGCAAGATGATCTGTAAAGGTGCTTTCCAGCCCAACACATTCTGTGATTCTATGGCTTTACTTCCGCTCCACTGTCTCTCGTGTCAGAGAGGAGGAGGAAGGAGTTAGTTTGCTACTTGACAAATTTTATAGGCGGGAACAACTTTCGAAAAGGTCTCTGGATCAGAAATCTATGTTCCGGAGTCAACTTTGTTAGTTAATCTCAGCAGTGCCTTTAAACTGCTGATTGCCAGGAACTGGGACAATCCACAGAGGAGAGAATCACTCAAGCCCTTTCTGCTGTGGCTTTTATGCTCTTTCACCAGGCGGCAATTACTGACAGGTGTTGGAGATAGGATATTAAGTTAAACGAACCTGTGGTCTGACCCTATAGGGCAGTTCTTTCCAATTTATTTAGAGCCACATCTCAGCAGTGGAAAAGTCCATAGCCTGATACAATGCCCAGTTAAAAGAACATGTTGCAACTCACTTAAAAGCAAACGCAGTCTTAAATTACACATACAGCAGCTAAAAGTTGCCTCCGCTTAAATTAAAGAGCAGAGGGGCAGCCTTCGCTGGTCACCCAGAATGGGTCTTTTCCTGTGTGGGAGGTTGTTTTTTTTAAGGCCATGTCTTCCTATGGCAAAATGTTTCCTGCCTCAGAAGCTGTATTAATCCCAGTGAAAAGGGAAAGGTGAAGTATTACACACTGTCATTACGCACTATTTAAACAAATATCCTTTTTTTGGACCTATGGAGATTTGCTTTTTTTTTTTTTTCTTTTTTAAGACTGAGCAGCTTTTGGCAGAAGGATAAAAGTACTCTAGGAGAAATTCAGCATTGATGCTTTTTTATCAAACTGCCAGGGTTTCACTGGAAAGCCAGGGTTATGGAAAATGCTTACAGTTGTGGTTAACAATAATGCCTATCATCTGCTTGCATGTGGGGCTCCAGCGAGGAGCTGTGTGAGTGCTTTGTGCCACCTGTACAAAGCAGAGGTGACTTGAAGGGAGGATTACTGCATCTGTAAGAAAACGCTTAGGTATAAGGCAGCCAACTGGACTAATGATTATTTTTGTAACAGCTGTTCTGAGGGAAAAGGGTTTGTTAGTTCATTTGCAGGGTGGGATGGGAGGAGAGGAGAAGGCGAGAGTTAGGTGAAAGGTGGACAGCACTTTCGGGATCGGAGAGGTCTGAATTCAAATGCCTGCCTTTGGACAAACTTTGGATCAGTTTTAACTTGCGAAAGCCAACCTCAGACAGAGAGTGTTCCTCAGGGATAATATGCTTGTGCAGGTCCAAACGAGCAGTAATGTGACTCAAAGGAGAATGCATAGTATGGATCTGCCTGTTGTACCTTTCCTACCCTTTCCCTCCTGAAAGTTAATTAAACATTTTGTTTCATTTTTCTATACATTAACTTCAGAGGCTCATTCCTTACTCAGTTCGCACTACACCTCTTGGGTATATTTTGTTTCTGTTGTTCTCACTGTGCTGGTTAAATAGTGCAGGGAGACTAATAAATTCAAATAATATTTCCGATTAGTTTAACATCAGTTTAACTGTCTAGAATAATTTAGTGTTATTGGATACTTTGTTTGATGAGTCCATGATGTTTAGACTAGAAATTAATAAAATGCACTCAATTGATTAAGTTCTTTGTAGGAGTCTAAGAATTAGCATACTGTCTAATAGCGAATAATTTATAATTACAAAGAACAGCTGATAAAAGGGTTCAGTGCTATTGACTACCTGACTTGATAACCATGATCAGCAAGCTTCATTGAAAGAAAAGTCCTAGCTTGAATGTAACTCTGTAAAAGCCGTGAGATTACTTTAGCATTTTGTTTCTTGAATGGGACGCTGCTGTTTTGACAGACAGTCCCAGAGTGATGCCTTTGGAGACCAGCATATGCTTCAGGTTGAGGGGCATATTGCTAGGCTGACTGACAATACTTTCCCAAGTGGAAGTTTTCCCTGCAAGTAAAATCTCTGTTTTGAAATGAAGTAGTACAGGATATTTATAAAGCAACTTAACTGCAAGATTTTGGCCGGCACTTCATTAACTACACGTCAGAGTAGGAAGATGAGCTCTGCAGGGGTATTTGCTATACTCTGTAGACTGTATTCAGAGATACAGTCTGGATCCTTTCACACATTTCTCTGAAGTGATAGCTGTTTGAGCCAAATTTAAGACTGGAGATAACTTGTAGAAATATAGAAATAAGTAGATTACAGCTTTTGAGGCGGACCTGTGGCCACTTGATCTTTACTGAACTGGAGGAAGGTGAATAAGTGGGGCTTTCACAGAGAGAGAAGGGTGTTTCATGAAAACAATGTTGTGCCAGGGGGGTTGAGAGCTCTGTCCCTTGAGCAGGCTTTTTTTGAAGCACATTCTCCATTCCCATGGTTTAGTTATGGCTGGAGAGTTCTCCCCTGTCTCTGACTGATGACATTGAAAGAAACTTCTTGTGGTTCTCTTGTTCTACTGGTGTGGGTTTGGGCACACCAGCTTTCTGTTTCACCCCAGATCTTCACTCTTGTGAGTAGAAAGGCCTAGTTTAGTGTTTCACACAAGACCAGAGTAGGCAGAACCCGTGGTTGTCGTTTGCATGTAGCAGATTTGTGACAGCCACAGATTTGGCATTTCAAGTCATCAAAATACAACAAACTGATATGTTTTCATGCAAAGACTTTGGCCTAGAGAACAGGATAAAGATGATGAAGAAATCCAAGTTCCTGGAAAGTTGAGTAGTGTAACAAATGCATCCTTTCTTTTCTTACGCTTTTGTGGCTTACTTTTTGAGCGGCATAGGTAGGTATTACTCCTTTAGAGAGTCAGAAAAACTCAGATTCTTACCCTCTGTTTGTTGAGATGTTGAGATACTCAGTTTCAAAATGGACTGTTCAAACGTGTTATCCCTTCTGTCCTTGTTCTGGCACAACAAAACAATTGGTTTGAATGCTTGCCTCTTGCCATGCTCTCTTCAATCATCTAGTCAAGGTTTCTTGCAGTCAGATCAAAGAGATGGAACTTTGCAGAAGACCTAGTTTTGAAGGCACTTAGGAGCACCATGCTCAGCTGACGTTTATAACTGGATACTCAGCAGACACTAATAGGAAATTGCTGACACTCTATGCAAAGAAATGTCTGCCTTACCCTTATTTTCACCATATTTCCTAGGTGTCATATTAGAAAGGCTAAAGCTGTGAGGATGGACTACCTATCAAAACACTGCAGCATATCAGGTAGCAGCAAAGCTGCTTTGTGAAGAAACAGAAAAATTCTCATTTTCAGAAATAGGTTGTCCTTGTTTTTAATACTGGATTGCAATGGTTTGAATGCATCTTATATGTCATAAGGGCTCTATCTAGATGTGTGAGCAGAGAGGCTGGTTATACTTCATTCTGAGGCCACAAAATTTTGCATGTTTCTGCTATTCAAAAAATATTTCAGGGAAGACACTTCAAACTCACATTGTTACAAATGAGAAATTTGAGGTAAACTTGGAACCTTGAAAGTTTTAAATCTTCTTAAACTTTGGGGTTTTAAATTGGTCTAAATGTCTAGCGTAGCATAAGTCTAACTCATACAGTTAAACAGTTCTGCACATATACAGCAATTCCTTAAAATATCTTCAAAGCAATGATGATCTTGTCATACCAGAGAAGAGTCTATCACAATAATATGTATCATTATACGTAGTATACTACTAATAATATTAGTACAAACTACTACTGTTTTTGCTGGATTCAAATACTAAACCTGTGTTGTCTGACTGGATTTGAAACAGAGAGAATATAGGAGTTCACAGGAGGAAGTTATCTAATAATTAAGATTCTTTCTGTTCTTGGAATGCTTGTTTGATTTCATTTGCTCTTGCAGTTTATTTGAAGAATATCTCACCAAAGCTCACCCTGTGGATAACTTCCAAATGTGTGACATTTGTAATTGTAAGTTTCATTCTCATTGGTCATATCAGTGATATCGTGTGTTCTATTTCCCAGATGAAATGAACTAACAAATTTTATCTGAGATCCTTGGGATGAAATTCATCTGAGTTAGTCATGCTAGTCTCCCTTTCTACACAGATATAGCCACTTCCAGAATATGAAACATGACCTCCTAAGAAAGATATCTAAAATAGATCAGCTGATTCACGTCTAACAGAGTCCACTTTTCTCCTTTAGCTATAGAGGAATCGCAAGGCAGCTAGCTGGGCTGATGATGTCCATGTTATGGAAGTCTGAAGCTAGCTGAGAGAAGTCTCACCCTTGAAGGGTACAAATTTGATTATATTTGCACTAGAGAGTGCTGTAAAATTATTTTCCCAGAAACTTAATTATTCTTAAAACCTGAGCATGATGGGAATGTGAACTGGTGGATAATAGAGGAGCAACTCTCTAGTGACGGGTGATAGCCTGGCACTCAGCAGGACTGAGTTCAGGTGGTATGTGTCTTCTCTGGCAGGTCATATGAAGATAGTTTCCCTGAAAGGAAGAAGTGTTTAGCAGAGCTCCCCTGTCTCACAAGAACTTTGTTGTGATCAACACAATGGAGGCTGTGAGGGGACTTATTTATCTAACTTTCTATTTAAATGTCTCATAGCAAATTAGCTTTTAAAATTCAAAGATGCTTACAGAGTTAAAAAGATTTGCTTTACAAATCAAAATGAGCTAGTTTGTGGTAAATTTTTCGCTGCCTTTGTTTATAAGACCAATGTATATGAGGAGAATATTTTACCCCAGCTATTTATGTGAGATAAAGATCTTAGTGTCAAAGTTGATATGGGGATTTGGGAAGAATGTGCAGCTGGTGTAAGATTTTTGCTTTCTAGATCACATAATAAAACAGGCTTACACATGTGTGCTGTGGAAACAGATGACCAACATCGCTTCTGGTTGGCATCTCTGACTCAGAAAGAATTTGTGAAAGCACATGTTTGAGATACATCGTATGTACCATCTCAGAATGGAGGGAAGAAAAGTAGTCCACGCTTTGGAAAAGTTAGCACTCACTCTTGCCTTTGAAGATGGAAATCTCCCCTATTACTATAACCTTTCAGAGACAATTGAGATTGGCTTCACAATGACACTGGCCAGCTCCCTGAGCATTTGTGGGTATCTCCCATCAGGTCCCAGGGACTTCTGTTTATCCATTTTGTTCAAATGTTCTTCCTACCTCTTTCATGAACATTAAGTTTTCCTTGCTCCAGATCTTCCTCTTGGTCTTCAGTGCCTGCGATATTGAAGGCCGGTCTTACCAGTAAAAACAGAGATGCAGAACGCATGGTGACCTTCGTCTTCTCTATGGCTTTTTGTAAAGGACTTAATTTCCATTCAACAACAGACTCACATTTTCCTTAGTCTTCCTTCCCTGCTGTTGTACCTGTAGCAGCTCTTCTTGCTGCCCTTCATGTCCTTTGCCAGATTGAGCTTCCAGTGGACACACTTGGACAGTGTTTTTATTCCTCCCAGGTTGCCTGACTCCTGTTTTCCATCTCTTATACACTTCCTTTTTATGTTGGAATTTTGTCAGGAGAAGCTTGTCCATCCATGCAGGCCTCCTGCCACCTTTGCTTCACAGGGCAGGATGGACCATTCTAAGTCTTGGAGGAAGTGGTCCTTGAAAATCAATCTGCTCTCCCACATCCCTCTTTACACTGGGACTGTTCCTGTGGGATGCTTCCAAGCAGATCCCTGAACAAAGTCATATCCTCTGAAGTCCATGGTTGTGAACCTGCCATTTGCCTTATTCCCTTCTGCCAGCATTCTGAACTCTACCTTGTCTCATTTTATGAACTTTTGATGCTGTCATGCACCGTTCTTTCTGTCTTTTTATACAAATTTAGCTGGGGCATATTTTCTTAGCCAAGACTGACCTCTGCCTCCTGTTCCCACTGCTCCATTGGGATTGTATGTGAATTTACCCTGCAATAACACCAGAAGAGTTCTACATGATCAAACGACTTGAAATAAATCTGGCCTGAGGTGAGAATCAGGCCCCTCAGCCCTTGTAGCAGAACTAACACTGATGTCTATTACACAGTCTTTTGAAGGATTCTCTGAAATTGTTTTGTGCCTGGACTACTTTTATTTTATTAAAGTAATGAAATAATACATCTTAACCAACTCCTCAATGCCCTTTATATTAACAAAGCATGCATTATTTCATCTCTGTCTAATTAATATCCTATTTAATAGGTATCTCACTTCATGTTAGGTTCCTGTATTCTTAAGAATTTTTACTAATTTAATTGAGAGCAGTCTCAAATTAATTGTATAATTAATCTTGTCAAATTAGGTAACATTCATACAGCACCTTATTAAAGAAACCCGAATATTTTAAATTACCATGCTATTAGGCATTAATAAAGAAGTTCTTCCTCTGTATTGTTCTGCTTTATATCACAAAGAAGGTAATTGCAATATAAATTGCAATATAAAAGCTAAGTTCTATAGTACATTAATAATTAGATACACATTATTCCCCATTAAAGCTTCCTCTCTTATTAATTCAATCATAGAGTGGATAAGCCTTTTTTAAAACAGGAATAATAAACTCTCTGAAATACTAGGAATGAACTATTGTGCTGATGCCTAAGGAACGGGATGGCTAGAACCCGAGCTGTTGCTTGACTGATGTCTCGGAAAAGCAGGTTTCTGAGAAGCCTAGTGCTGTGCCGCAAACCACTTAAAGACACATGTAGCTGTGGAAAGCTTTCTTTTCATCTCACGTTTGTGAATAAGCGCGTGTCAATGTCTTGACTGAAAGCGAAGAGGTGGGCTCCTTGATATGCTTCTGGGGGTGACAGAGCACAGCAGCTTCATTGCAGAACCTGAAAGAGTTGCCCCCAGAGACCTCTGGAGGTGACCATAAGGCTGATGTACAGAGCTGGGGAATCGGAGGTGGTGGCTGTGATGTGGGAGAGGAGGGTGGGCGGGCTGAGGAGAGGGGAATGGATAATGAGAAGCACTATCAATTTTTTATGAGTATATGGAAATTGTACTCAAGGTCAGAAAGCCCAAATACTATATTATATCTGTGGGTGCCAAAGAGATTTTCATTTATATAATATATTGGTCTAGTATTTTAAATCCTTAATCTTAGTGTCTGTAGTTGTGTATACTAAAAGTGCCCATTAGATTAAATACTTCAGCCACAAGAAATCATCCACGCATGAATGCTGAATGAGTAAAACAGCATTTCACATAGGGACATATGCTTGGGTATAATTGCAATGTCAGCCATATATGTAGAACAGCCTGTTCTGATAAATTCAAAGTAACTACAGAGAGGGAAAACCATAAACTAGCACTGTGAAAGCTGTTCTTGCCAGATAGCCAACATTACTGGCAACTTACAGGTGCATCGCATGGGAGTTCAGGGAGCTGTGTCCACAGACACGCTGTATTGCTGGGCAGTGGACTACCTGCCTTGGGCAGCTGCTCACTCAAGGCAGGGCCAGGAGATGCAACTTCTTTCCCTTCACTGCCTCTTCCCATCTTCTTCCCCAGGTAAACTTGTCCCTGGTTTACCTGGATGTCCTCTCAGTCGTGATCTTTCATGTAAATTCAAAACAACTCTGTCAGACCCAGTTCTAGCTCCCTTAAGCAGCTCTTTGTGAATAAAAGCTCATTTATTTATTTACTTATTTATACAATTGAACAGGAGAAACGCATTTTAAAATAAAACAGAACATCGTAACCATGACGTTTAGAGTAAATGGGGGAGGGAGAGAGTGAGATGTTCAACTGAGACATTGTATTCAGCCCGGTTCCCATGTGCTATTTGAGGCTAGACCTTTCTCATTGTCTTTTTATTTAGCTCTCTTTTTCTACAAAAAAAAGTCCTATTTCAGAACAGAAATCCAGATTTGTTTTGAAATCTTACCGAAAAAACCCTCCTTAATTTTTCTTGGCTGAGACTAATCACCAAATGTGATCAACATTTGCAAATAGGACTTAGCTCCCGGTTCTGCCTCGAATCTGTTGTCACTTCTTCTTGTTCTTTCTTTGTCATTCTCTCCTGTTTTTCTTTTCTTCATTTTTTTCTTTGCTTTTCCTTTTTTTTTAAAAAAAATAAATATATATATATAAAGATTAAGTTGCCACTTTTCACGCAGCTCTGCCCTTGGAATCCCATTATCCCAATGGCCAGCCTGCTAGATTGATTAGTTAGATACAATGTAGTTGTCCTCTGGAGTGGGGATCCATCCTGACACTTCATATTTATTTCTCAGAAGTAGAATGTTCACAGGATGCAATATCAAAGAGTCATTTTCCCACCTACTGTCTTTTGAGAACAGAAGCTTCCTAGGTTTGTTCATGTGTGTTAGGGATTGTGGTAAAGCACCTGGTTGGAGCAGAAAATGTGCAAAAGTCCAAAAGACCATTGTAGCCTAAATTGGTAGGCAAACCTGCAAGATGCAAAGTTGGGAAAGCTTTCAAGTTCTCTTTTACCAACAAGAAGTGTGTTAGATAAGACGAATTGCTGTAGAACACCGATAAAAACTACAAGAATTCCTCTGAATATCAGAACTTCATAGCTCAGCAGGCAGTTCGCTGCCATCCTGAACAGTGAGTGGCATGAGGAGATGGCTTCTGAAGACAAGTGGGAGAAAAAAAAGTTTAGCACAACATGTTGCAGAGAAATAACTTCAAAGTTTTAAGCACAAATGCTGATTTTTCACCATACTAACAAAAATGTCACATACTGTGAAAATCTAACGTGCTACACATCCATATAGCTGTTACTTTGAGTGTGTTGTTACTGTGGGAGTGACACGAACATCACCTGATAAGTCTTGGACAGTTAAACACTGAGTGGGAGCTACGTGGTCACTGCAGAATGCAATGCTGGAAAAGTATTGTGTTGGACTGCATCCATCACTTTCAGCCTGGATGTAATCTTAAGGCACCACGACTTGTATTTTTACAAAAATACGAGCCCTTTTCAATTCTATCTGCCCCCTTCAAGGAGTGTGAAATGTAATGCCTGTCTGTTGCTAGTGATATTTTTCTTCGTAATTTAGTGTGATTTGAGCCTGACGGAGTCCAGCCTTTGCTGCTTTTTGACAGAGATGTCATTTTGATTTGTTTGTGGGTTGTTATCGTTTGGGGGCTTATTTTTGCTTTGTGTAATGATACCTGACTAACCTAGGCGCATTCCTTCTCCCCCACATAACCTGTAATATTCGCCCGTTCTGCACTGCACTGCTTCTCTTGGAGATGTGACTTCCGTCCTGTCAGCCTCGCTGCTCAGCCTGTCACTGGCCTCCTGCTGGCAAGACTGACAGCGCCAGGCTCCACACACCTCACCCTGCAAAGAGGAGGGGAGGCGGGAGAAAATGTCCCAGAGATGTATTTCTTCTGCTGCTTTTATTAAAATCAATCTTGCTCACCTGCAGGGTTTCTTTTTATTGTTTTAAGCATTTTTTTCCCCCACAGTCATTCCACATTATCGTTCAATGTTAATAAAACTGGTTGCTTGCAGTGAGGAGAAAAAAATGCTTTTTATCAGGTGTGTATTAGCAGAACATGCTGAGTCCAATTGCTGCCTCTTGCAGTTAGTCATTTGTTTCTTATGGCTCTTTTCCCTCTTCCCCAACATCCCACTTTCTAAAGCAAATGGATTTGGGGGAGAGAACCCTGAATGCAGATGTCAAGCCCTGGAGTTGTACAGCAGTCAGTTGGATCACACAGGGTGTACCTGTTTCCTTAGGGCTCAGAGCTGACCCATATCTAGGTTGGAACCAGGACACAGGTTTGTCTTGAATCCTCCAAGTCTCTGTGCCTTTGGCCATAGAATTCACATTCATAAACTGCTAGTGTCAGGATCAGTTTTGAACTGTGGAGCAATATACAGTAAACAGAACAAGTTTATATGAGTATCTGGGCTTCCTCACATGATTCTGTTTGAAACAGAATGTTTCATGAAGTATTTGGTAATACAGGGAAAGGTCTCCACTGGCAACACTCCATCTCTTTAAGATGTTGACCTAGAGAAAATCTCATATTCATGTTGAAGTAATTAGCTTAAATGTTGCCCAAATTTGTGACATACATAGAAAAATTAGTTGGGTTGAGGTCATCTTGGTTCTGAAACAGAGAGTGTGAAAAACTTTAGGTATTTGGACTGGAATTGGATTGATGTTAGGTAGAGCCTTCAGAACAGAGATGAGGGGAAAAGCTTGAGCCTTGAGAAAGAACCTACTTATTCTTGCCACACTTTCATTCTACTTATTGCTGCCATACTTTCATTCATCCCCAGAGGCAATTCCCAGCACCTGCCAGAAAAAGAAAGGTTGCTTAGCCTTTACCCCTTTGTGAAACTCAAGGAAGGATGATGAAATTCTGTTGCAAGCATCAGCAAGGACAAGCACATGAGTTTTTCCGACAAGCAAGAAGGAGAGCTGAAGTAGTTAGTTGCATGGGAAACGTGTGCTTGAATGGATAACATTATTACAGCATCGGTAAACAGACTGTGAGAAACAACATTTGCAAATCATTTTGAGGACTACAGCTGGCAGACTCCACATACCAAGCACTTTGGAGAACAGAAGGCTGATGTGGGTTCAGCTTTCTTCATAAGTACAGACTTCCTGTGGACTTCTGGACATGTGACTAATTTTACCTCTTTTGAGTGAAAATGAATCATATACTTCCAAAATTCATCCCAGCTGTTAATCTGCCACATGTGCTTCCAGTGGGAACTTTGGCTAAGTTAGCTCGGTAACTAGAGCTCTTGCTGTGGTCAAGTCCTAAAGCTGCTTTTGAAGATAAAGTCTCCTTTTCTGCTATTCTGAACCACTGCTGCTTTCTGAAAAAGTAGTATTTCTGCGCTCCCCAATATCACAAATCATTCTCTTAAAGAAAAAATGAGTCAGCATACATATCCTGTGGTCATGTAGAATAACTTCCCGGAGAAGAACGGCCATCTCAAATTTTGTTTTTTCTTTCATTCTCCTCCTCACTATTACAGTTCCTCATGACACCAGCAAAAGGACAGCCCTGGCTGCACTTCCAGGACCTCCCAAGGACGTGTCTGCAGATAACATGCTTGTGGAAATGGTACAAGAAGGTCCAGCATGTGGCTCTTCCTGGCCACTGCTGTAACTGAGAGCTGATGCTGCAGAGGGAAGAAAAGGGGTTTGGTCCTTTTCCAAGTATCGGCATCTTCCCCAAGAGACTCAGCAGCAGCATACGGATTCTGCTTAATACGGGTACAGTCCTGTCATGTACAAATGGGATATGTTGGCCATACTGAGTCTGTATGGCAACTCAGACAAAGCCTGCATATTGCTGAGGAGGCACAGATCACTGAGGACGCATAAAATTCAATGAGGACTTCAGAACAAGTATTTCCGTTAAAGCAATTCTGTCTCTGTGAGTTTGCTTACAGTTTCTTTCAGTGAGTGGCTGTAGAAATTGGTCTGGAGGACCGTCAACACGGAAGATTTGTTGTAAAAGAAATTGAGAAATAATGTCAGTTTCTTATTCCAGTTTCATTTCCTCCTTTAGTGTCAAAAGGAAGCAACTATGAATCATTGTCATGACAGAAGCTGCTTCAATAGGATTTTGGAGCTGGCTGCTCAGAACAGAGCTAAAACAAAATAGCAACAACCTAGGGTGCAATATATCCCATTAAATTCAAGTTAGACCACTAAGTTTTCATCTTAGTACTCTTACCAACTTCCTCTCCTTCATAAATGTCTCTGGTTGATTGAAGCTCCCTGGATCTGGCACACACGTTTTGGGATTTCTCCCATACTGCAGGGCAGGAGATAGTCCAGTGAAGCAGAAAACATAATTCTCTCTGCTTAAAACCACCTGCTCCCAGCTGATTTTTTTTCTCCTGTGAAGATTTTATCTGGAGAGAGGGATGTGAAGAAGGAAGGAGTGAGAGAATGAAAGGCACACTCCTGCCAGTTCAGGATACCTGAACATTAAAGACAAGAGTGATCTTATGCATGCAAGACTTTACAGAACCATCAGTGTTTCTCAACATGCCACTACCAATTAAGGGCAGAGCTATAAGCTCTGTACGTTGCAGTGCATGCAGAGAGTGGAATACTACCTGGACGGCTGCTGCAAGAGTTATGTATCTACTAAGATAGATCTAAAGGGAAAGTATTAAATGGTTGTGTTTTAATATCTGGATCATTTATATCCGGGTCTCACTGGTCAGTATAAAAGCATCTTCCATTCTGAAGGTCAGAAAATGCCATCCAGCCTTAACTCAGCCCTGTTGTGCTGGATAGAATATGCACATATTAGGATACCAACTGACTACGTGACCTTGCAGTACTTTTCTGTGTGCACAGGGTGTTCAGAGAGCAAATAAGCAAACTGATGGATGATGAGCAAATGTGCAAGGAGAGAAGGAGACTCCCCTCAAGGAGTCTCTATTCATATGAGTTCCCCAGGTTTGAAATATTAGGCCGCAAGGTTAGTCCAAACCTCCAGAAGTCTCATTGCCAAGTGATTAAGCCTTTGGAATTTTTTTGCAGTAGTTAAGAATTTAGAGGTGAGGGACTTTTTTCTTTTTTTTTTTTTAATTTCTGTCTTGATTCTAGAGAGTACCAACAACTGAAAGCAATCCTCTAGAGAAAAAATATCGATTTCCCCAGTGTTCTTTATTCTGTTGGAACTCTACAACTTCCTTGATTCCCCCAGGGAACAATTCTCTTCCCTACAGAGCTACACTCAGTTTCAAAATTGACTTGAAAACAAGAAAACAAAAATCTGCTTTTCTTTTTCTTGTGTTCTAAAAATTCTGACAAGGGCCTTTCTCCAGAGAGCCATCTTCTTCAATCTCTTTGTGTTTACTGTCACCTGCCAGCATTTTGTTCTGTGTTAAGGAGACAGTAAGCTAGCTGTGCTGTCTCATTTTTGTGGCTTCTACCCACAGGCCATCTTCTTACTAGGTGCATCTGAATCTGGTCTTGAGCCTGATCCCTACTGACGGCTTTGATTACTTGTGTACATCCAGAACATTCATATTATGTCATGGATGGGTCTCTTTAATTGTCTGTATTTTTTTTTCTGCCTTCCTTTCTGCTTCCTTGTTCAGTTTGTTCTGCATTCAGGAAAGATTAGAGGCCATGCCTGCGTGTGGGGCATCACACAGGAGCCTTCTCTAGTGAGACACTCACTATTAATCTGTAGTAGGAATCCCTTATTTCTACTGGAGTTTTGTATTAAATTATATGGATACTTAATTAGAAAGACTTAATTTGATTTTAAATATCCACAACTTGTGCAATTATTATTCAGCCTTGTGTAACTTCCCTTTACATATGATATACTCTCTGATGGTGGTAGTGATACATGCACAGGCAAAAGATGTCTCTGTGTCATTTTAAGCACCATATCATTGCTGTTTTATGAAATATTTTGAAAATGTATTGTCTGACAATAGGCATTTCACTGAAATAAAGACCAGTATCAAAATATTGGCTTATTTCCTCAACTGTTATAGCTATACAGTAGTCACGTTTCCTCACTCGGCCTGGGCCCAGAATGCTATTGGAAGACATATCTGGGTATCAGATCTTATGTGTAGCACACCTTTATGAGACCAGAGACCTCTGTCCAGCTGCCACTGGCCTAAAAGCTGGGTGGCTTCTGTGTTTTCACTTTCTCGTATTCCAGCTTCATAGGGATTCAGATAATCAGCTTGCTACTTCTACAGCACATTACAGATAAAGGACCTAAAACAAAGGGTTCAGAACAAATTTTTCTAGTCAGCAGAAAATATACAATATCTGGGTCAAGAACACACATGCCTTTCATCGCTTCTATTTCACTATGTTTTTTTCTGGTGCAATAGGACACTTTCATGGTCGTAGTCAATCATGACTTTCCCTCTGGAACTTGGCTTATATTGTCTCTTTCCCAGTCAACTTTTTTTGCCCACTGTCAGATGGATATTCTGTTTCTGTCAAGCTGGTGTTCTTGCTGTTAATGCAGCTTGCTTGCTTGCTTTGTCAAAAATCCTACTCAAAGAGTGATGCCCTCTTGTTTGATTGTATACGGATTTTCTTCTTTCCTAGGGATGATCTGGACAGAACTGTTTAATTTCAAGGCAAGCATCATCCTTTGCATTAATTTGTCACAAGTTCTGGTAAAAAGCATTCGTTAAATCTGAGAAATCACAAATAGCAAGACACGAGTTGTTCTAATACAACAGCCTTTTGCACAGAAATGATCCAGCTGTATTTGATCCCAGCTATAGAAATAATGGAGATAATTCTCCAGAGAATCCATCTAGTCAGTGATTTCTTAGGTTCACTCTTACAATCGTCTGAATCATTTCTCTCTTTATTAGCTCTCTAAGCCTAGAGCACACCATTACTGAATAACCTCTGAGCCCATGTCCCTCATACTCTTTAAAGCTGTTTTTATAGAAGATAGCAATTTACCAACATTTATTTGAAGGGAGAAATCCTGTCACTCTCTCAGGAGTCTAAAGCTTAGTTTCGTGTCCTCCACAGATACAGAATATGCACCAGTACTCTATTTTGCATTTAGGAAACATATGAGACATGTCACGAAGCTAGGAGTTCTCAGCTGAAGAGCTTTTAGTACTTGTTTGACTTGTAGCTGACTTAGTCATGTACTATTTTGAGAATTTTCTGCTTTGGAAAATCTCATTTCAGTGTTAAAATATTAGTGGTGCTGCAATGTTATTTCCATGGCGCCCTGCTTAGCTCCAGGTCACTTATATTTTGTCAATCAGTCCTACAGTGTTAGTTATTTATCTATCACTTAATAACCATGCTGCAGAGAATAATTTATCTGGCATAGCATGGTAATTTGTACTATAATTTCACCCCCGCTGCTGCAGACTTGCATTCCGTTACAGCAATGATTGAGGAAAATTAAGATTCCTAGGTCACATTTTGGGCTCTATTTTTTCTGCCTTTTATAATTTCATTTCACTTCATCATCTTTGATTGAAGAAAGGACTCATCTAGAAATGTAAGAAGTGGCAAAAATCACCATGATGTTCAGCCCACTAGGACACAGTTCATGGAGACAAAGGGAAGGGGACTGTGCAGTTTTGAAAATGGCTCAAGAATGGCCACCAAAGTCAGACCTATTTTAAAGGCTTAAACTATGCTTTTGTTCTGCTCTTCTCCTAGAAATGTAAATAAAACATATGTAATACCGATGTACCCTTTTCCCCCAAACCTATCCAGTGTTAATGCCAGTCAGGTACAGAATCCAACATTTTCAGACACTCATCTGCTCTAATTTAGGATACATTTATCACAACTAAGTGTGAAACAAGGGAAGGGAATAAATATAAAGAAAACAAAGAAGGTTGGAAAGGAAGGTAAAAAACATTAATCATAGAGTTGGTTTTACTCAGCCTCTCTTACAGAGCAAAATAAACATACATTATGCTTTTTAAACTGTGAATTTTAATACAATTGTTAGATAGTGGAACTCCTTGCAGTTCCTGTGGCCAGCTATCACTGAAATACTTTATTTCAGGTATTCACTTTCAGACTGAAGAAAGGATGGGGACTATAACATGCACTGGGCAACAGATTTTACCCATTGCCTGCTATCAAGTACTACCATTTTGGCTGTTCTTTCTGTGGAACAGAGAAACTATCGCATTCAAATTGTCTCCAGATGTTTCATCCTTGAAGAAAGGTGTTACAGATGGTCATTTTTTCTGACACAAGCTGAACCAATTCATGCCTGCTAAAATGAGGTTCTAGTCAGACTTTTAACTGCTAAGGAAATATAAATAGTAACAGAACCAACAATATCAATTTTATGGAGATTAATTCAAATGTGAACCCTCCTTTGAGAGAATCAGGGAACATGTTACAGACCTACTTCTGCATTCCTAATATTGATTTATTTATTTTTAGGTAGCATTACTTTTTACAGAGAAGAGCTTCTACAGAAATTTCAGATCTGCCAGTGAGCACTATCTGCTAATCCAGTGTTGACACTAAGTTGCTCTTTTCTGGTTTTTGCACAAGATGCTCCTATGTTTGCTGTTTTATTTACTTTAGCTCTGCTTCTATATTGCAGAACAACCTAGTAAGGTAATGCTATTCTCATAGTCAGTCATTTCTTTCAGAATTGCACTTTATCTCCATAGCACACTAAGTTTGGTTAATGGATACTTCAATGTGGTACCTCAATTCTAATTCTGTGAAGTTACTCATACAGGACTAGAGAGTTCAGCTTAGATCCATATTTATTTGTTTAACAAGGAATCTGAGAGGTAGATATCTGCTAATAAACACAGATGTGGTGAGCCTACAATCTGAATTATGTTTTTCTTACTTGTAAGTAATAAATAATATTGTGCTTGTTAACCACCTGACTATTTTTTTCATTATCACAGTCTCAGTCTATCTAGAAACAGTTGTGAGCACATACTGGTGAGTTGTCTGCACAATAAATGAAAAAATGAAAAATATTAGGTAGAAGAGGGACTCAAGAGAAACTGCTGTGTGCATAAAAATACATACAATTTCTTACAGACTAACTAGCTCCATAGTATTTTGAACTTGTAGTTTATGTTTTACTTGAACTGTTGGTGAAGGAGGAACTTTTAGTGAAACGACAGCATTTGGGAATAAGCAGGGCAGCAAGAATCCATTACTTCTCCCATCTTCAGAAGTGCTGATGAAATCCAGACATCAAACCACCAGTCTAAAGAGAACCATAATCAACCATCTTGATCATGATGTGATTCCCCATACTGGTTTATTTGCAAGTAGCTTCTTGCTTGCTGAGCTCTTGTACATGGTTTTGAGATTAATTTATTGGAAGAGACTCAATTTATTGGAGACTCTCAGTAGAGTCTCTTGCTGCCTCTTTCTGTTACTTCCATTTCAAAGATGGCTTCCTCCCCCACAACCTCTCTGATTTCATTTTGAGGGTGTTCCTTCCATTTCTAGTTCGTATTCTAGCAGGTGGCTAGTCAAATTTGGCATGACTTTGAGTAGTTGATCTCAAGCTCTGCTTTGGCAGGGAATCAAGACTTACAGGTTTACATTTAAACTTTACATCTTTTTTGTGCATTTAGCCTCTCCAGGTTGTTGGTGATAAGCATTTACTCTTCCCTTCCTGCTAATCTTCACAGAAAATGCAAGGGAGCCTTCCCAATGATCTTTTAAAAAAAATGAAGATAAAAAAAATATTTAATGGTTCATTATTAAAAAAATAAGAAAAATATCGACTGCATTATTATAAAGTGTGG
Source organism: Apaloderma vittatum (assembly GCF_000703405.1). NCBI lineage: Eukaryota > Metazoa > Chordata > Aves > Trogoniformes > Trogonidae > Apaloderma > Apaloderma vittatum. Next base: position 59,646 of record NW_009699409.1, read on the forward strand.
ATTAACATGCTGTAAAATATGCCATTTGGCAGATCTTCCCCTCATTGCCTGTGCTGGCCTTGGGTGTATATAGCATCAAAATTTTATGAGAATTGTCTTTGACTACTTCTGGAGAGAAAGGCTGTAGACAAACAGAACTGGCCTAATAAAACTTCTGGAAATCTGTGTCATTTACAGACTATTCTGTGATTCTGTGATTGGGCAAGGTGGGAAGAAGAACAGGTGGAATACTTTGTGCATTAAAGCTTGGTTTTCAGAGCTCACCTTCATGTGGTAAGAATATGACTGGGAGAAACTCCATCCTAGTTCAGGTCTGAGTCCATTCACATGGGATGCTTTGGAAAGCCAGGACTTTGCACCCGAGTCCTGGTCTATCTGTCAAGGAGTGCTAGATTTCAGGCATTGCACTCAAATTTTAAGTCAAATAAAAAGCTTCTAGGTTAAGCCCTCTACAGCCCAAAATAGATACTGGCTATTTCAAGAAATGCTTTAAATGCAGAAACATTTTAGATGCTATGATAGATACGAAAACCAAATCTTTGTGTCTGCCTTGTGCTAGCTTTACACTGATATAGCAGCAGATTTTAATCTTAGAGACTTATCCATCAGCATATTACAGCCATACGGAAACTAGTCGTAATGGAACAAATTGCTGACCATGTCCCAGGAGTACAGTAAATCTTGGAGGGGTTGTTCACTTTATACTAACACCAATTCTCACTCTCAGGTGAAGAAAGATTACTCTGCATTTCTATAACACCACATAAAGATTTTGGGCACAGAGCCTAGAAGATAATTTAGATACCAGGGCAACTAATAGGAAGGAAGCAAAGAACTCCTCCACCTTTCTTTTCATTCATTTTAAAGTCTTAAATTGCTTTCTAGTAGTGCAGAAGAATCTGAACCCTCATAAGAGTCTCAGTCCTTCTCACTCTGCAAGCCAGATGAGACGGTGAAGTGAGCAACCTTTTATTAGTGGGCAGAGGTCATGTCAGCTGAGCCAGGAATGAGAACGCTTCCACAGTGTTAACCCCTAAGTGGAACTGAGAAAAATATTTGGCAGTGTGCTTCTCTATTGGTAAAAGCCACTTTCAGGAAGTCTATTTTTCCCAACTACTGGTTTTCAGTCATCCCCATGCTACTGCTGTTTTTTTCAGTCATTCAGCTTCTCTTCTCAGCCCTTTTTCATGCCCTTTTTCTCCTCATCCATCTTTGACTGACTCCCTTAATGATTCCCCTACCAAAAAGAATGGGTTTCTTCAGCAGTGGTATGTTCATATATCAGTGTTTTGCACAAAGGATGTGGTTCCTCCCACCCCCTTTGCCCATATACAAGTGTTAGCATTCTCTTGCTTTGAGAAACCTTTTCATGTTTGCCTCCTTTCACTTCTGTCTCTTTGTGCCTATCACCTTTTGCAAAAGAAAATTATATGACTCCTCACCAATTTTCCTCTTTGTCTCTAGGAATATTTAACATTGTCCTTTATAAATGCAAATAAAAAGCTGAGATGATTGGGACTTCCAGTGTCTGTAAATTGCCTTGCATCGTCTTGGGAATTACTATCATATAAATAGCAATAAAGTCAGTGTTTCAGAAACTCAGAGAAGGAGTGTTTCCAGAATGGACAGAAAAAGGTAAAGTATTGGTCCTGCTGTTTTTCAGTGTCCTATCATTACAAGAAGTAGAACATGTTGATCTGGCTCTGATTGGCTTACCTGAAAATCAATAGAAGATATCTGCCTTCTTTAAGCAGCATTTAATTGCCTTTGTAACTAGTTTTTCTGACTTTGTAATCTGCAGTCTACATTATTCTCTGGCTGCATAATTTGAAGCTAATTATTTGTACATCTGCTTACAAAATCTAATGATTTTAAAAGGTTGTTCCCCTCTGTACTAGATCGGTTATTTAGATCATTTGAAATATTATGTCACTAGCTAGTTTCTTATCCACTGGTTATCTTTGAAGATATAGTGTTTGTGTAATCTAAATGCTCAATGGCATTCACAACTGTACACTGGGATGCAAAGCCCTTTAGCACACCGCCAAAGTATCCTGCTTAAGCAAGAGTTGCAGGCTAAAGTGTGTGTTCTGCAGTGATAGCTGCTCCTGCCGCCTGCAAGCTCACCAGACCCCCTCTGGAGCAGCCGGCATGAACTTTGCCTGCTGTCTCATGGATTAAGAGCAAAAAACCGTTCCCAGTTCTGTCATACAGCCTAGAGGAAAGCTGTAGTATTAGCAGAAGATATTAACTGCAGTCTCAGAGAGAAAAAAAAATCTATGTGAGACACAGTGATCTTTTGTTAGTGGTGCTGGTTTTGTGTGCTGGACTGGGTGGTTTGCCTGGCTGAACTGCCAGGATGTCCTGTTCCAGCAGGTCCTGTAGCAAACCTCAGAGAACTGAATGGAGGAAGCAGCTCTATCCAGACAATCTCCTCCAAAGATGCAGGATTTCCACTCCACAAAGAACAAGCTTTTGGGAGAAAATACTCTTTTCTTTGTGTTTATTATATTCTTACGGAAGGAACATAGCATCACAGACCGAATTAATTAGGACCTATGACCCCTACACCATCCTAACAACTTCTCTTTTCAGGTCAGTGGAAAAGATCTGTGTTTTCCACTCATCTAAACAGCTGCTCTGTGTGTGCATGTGCGTGTGGGTGCGCGTGTACGCATTTAGAAAGTTGCTTTACTAGATGAATTGGATCTCCTAGAGAGACACCTGGGGATAATATGTAGTTGTCTCCCACTGGCATGCCCAGTTGCATCCATATTTATAAACAACTTTATCCTCAGAACAGGAACCATTAAATCACTATCCCTGAGGCTGCTCTGGCTGTGGTAGATAAACATATCTATGTTTTTTTTATGTTTAAGGATTGTAAGCCTGCACAGAGAGTTAAAAAGGGCAAAAGTTGAAAGCAGGATATGATTGAATGGGTGGATGGTGGGAAATAGGATCAGATGAGAGTATAGAGCCTTGTATGGAAGGAAGTCCATTAGCTATGCAGAGATGCTCTAGCCAAGAGCCAGGCAAGTGTCTCTGAGGAGCAACATTTGAGAAGTGTACAGGCATGGGATGCTTGTGAACAGCAGGAAGATGACTGAGGGACTGCAAAAAGCTCTGGAAGCTTTGAGATACTTCAACGGATTGCATTCTTCCCTGCTATAATCTGGGGTGATTTAGGAAACCTGTCCCCCTCCTTGATATGACTCCTACTTTACGGTTGTTATTCTCTGTAATGTATGGGGAAAACTTAATATCTAGTTTTCTCTAACGCAAATCATTGAAATCTATTTTTCTTAAACAAAATGATGCTTATATTGATCTCTTTGACATGACATAAGAACTGAAGTATATAAAAACCAAAGAGAATAAACTTAAGGGCATTGTAGATTTATTCTGTGAAGACAGTATCCATGTCCTGACTACTTTAACTTAATTTTTCTTTATTTTAGATCACAAAAATAGCTCATTCTTTTAATTATATTTTTTATTATTTTTAACCAAGGAGAACTGGGTACAATAATAACATGCCTGCAGGCTGCAGCCCAATATTATTGTACTTGTTAACATAAACCGGTAAAGTATTACAGGCCAAACAGTGCTTTGTTGTCCCTTTGTGTCCTCCTTGAGTTCACAGGGGCTGTAAGGGGTAAAGAGTAGCTGTCTGACTTCATGTAACTGGCTGAAATAGAATGCGTAAACCTAATACTTACTGTAGGGCAATGACCATTTATTTTGGATTCATGTTACTAACTGTGGTTATATTCAGCCCAGGAAAGGAGATTGCTGTGCTGCCAGTGCTGAGATGAGAGAACAGTATGAGAAAAAAAAATAATTAAGCTATTAAAAGACAGCTTCTTTAGATGTTTTAAGAAACCAAAACCACTTGGAGAAAAGAAGATAGATGTCCCAAACTGAGACAAGAACAAGAGAGGGCTTATAGGGCAAACTCATCTCTGAAACAATTCCTTTCCCTTTAGTAGAGCTACAGTAGGTATAAACTTGATCTATATGGGTCACTGTGCTGTAAAACTGGGATATCCAAAGTCTTAAATCATTCTTCATTTTGGAACTGTTGCCTACACAGAGCAGGAACTGGCCATACATAGTTCTGACTGGCTGATCTGGGAATGCATGCTACAAACTGTGCAAGTTAAGTTAAAGGAAATAACGAGTTCGGGGTTTTTTTAACCTGATTTCTCAAGAAAATAAGCTTTAAACAAGCGGTCTAGCTGAGTGTATTGTCTCAGAGGAGGTTGTTTCCTGATAATTTTTGAATATATTAACTACTTTCAAGGAAATTTAACAAATAAATAGAGGAGGAGAGACTAGACCATTTCTACAAGCTTACTGAAAATTGAGAGAGGCTCTTCCTACTGCCTTTATCAGTGGAAAGAGATTGACCTTTTGGTAGAATAACACATGATTTATCCAAGAAAAAGATTTAGTTCGTTAGTTCTACTACTAAAAGAATTATTTGTTTCACTTCTCATCTCTCTTCCCTTTTCACATGAGATCTCCCTGCTGAAATATTGAATTACTCTTCACCATCTGTGGGCATACATTCTACTCAATTAAAAGAGTCACATGTAACATTATGTTAATAATAACTGGACATAGACTTCACCTTTGGTACAATTTGCCATACTGAGCAACCACTGTCAAAGTGAGTACAAATCTGAGATGTGTGAAATGGAAAACTTTATATGTTGTCCAGTTGCATGCATAGTTTCTAGGCTGGAGAACCTGGCATGAAGTATTATAGGCTAAATAGAGAGGAAGATAGATTGAGATATTTGGGCTTGCTCAGAGCTAGGCAGAAAGCTAGTGATGAGAACAGGACTCAAACCCTGATTTCTAATCTGAACTTTATATTTTAGTCCTATAAGCCTCTGCTTCTTAGCTCTAGTCTATTGCTCTTGAGAAACAGCTGATGTCAGAAGTGTATCTGTAAAGAGATGCTTTGATGCTTTTTCCTTTCTTTTTTTTCCCCCTGCTGTTGAAATAATTTCCTGTCTTAGCTGGTTAACCTTTCCTACTCATTTCTATTTTCATGTAATTTCTTATTATAGTTGCAAGTTAATCACAAATCTATTGAGAGACTTCTCTTTAATCTAGCAGCCTTCGTTTACTTTCTGTGTCATTTAGAACAGTTGTGCTATGGTTAAGAGTGTCCAATTACATTCACTGCAGGAGAAAAAACCAAGAGATCAGCAGCCTATGATTTCAGCTGAAGATATCATCAAATGGGAAAACAAATTAGGTGCCTAAAAATAAAATTAAGGATAAGGATTCACATGCCAGATTTGCTTGTACTCAGTGACACAGAATGACCAGTCAGATAATTGTTAACCTTTCCTCCCTAAATAAGAAAAAATTGGGTGATTTTTTTCAGACAGTTCTAAACCAGAGAATGAGAGGCAGCCTTGTAGAATCTGTACGGACAATGTGCTTTAGAGCATCTGTCACTCCTGTTTCTTAAATCTCATTGTACACTTGTTGTCACAAAGGAAAACACCAAAGATTTCTCTGACTTAACCAACAGATTCATATCCTAATACAAAAATGAATAAAAGCTCCTATCTTTGCTATAGTGATAGTGAAGAAACTGCTGAAAATGGGGGTATAACACACATTGACTAGTGGGTTATGTGCGCTTTTACTTGCTTCCCTCTTCCCTCTTCCCTCTTCCCTCTTCCCCTTCCCTTCCCTTCCCTTCCCTTCCTTTTCCTCCCCCTTCGCTATAGTGATAGTGAAGAAACTGCTGAAAATGGGGGTATAACACACATTGACTAGTGGGTTATGTGCGCTTTTACTTGCTTCCCTCTTCCCTCTTCCCTCTTCCCTCTTCCCCTTCCCTTCCCTTCCCTTCCCTTCCCTCTCTTCAAAAGGATCTACTAAATAATACTTTGAAATAAATCTGATTTTTACTGCCCTGCAGTCAAAGGGTTCGTACATTAATCAGTGCTCTGAAAGCTCTTCAGTTAGGAAAAAACTTACTACCTCAACAGTCATGGTTTCAAGTGCTGACTTGGATACATAATATTTGCTCATAGTTTGCTACATTTCTAGAATACACAGAAAATGATAAACACTGATTTCATCATGCCCATCACTGCACCCTGGCACTGCCTCACATAAAACAGCTGCCTCAGAACCTTCCAATAACTGCACTGTGAATGATCTTTAGCACCAAGGTACCTCTTTCCTGAGCAGGTCAATAGATTATTAAAGCACCAGGCAATTAAAACAAGCAATTCTGCAGGTAGAGAAAAAATGAACAAAAGTCTCCATCTAGTTATCCAAATACTTAAATTTCTCCTAGAAAAGTCAGAGATGATATCCCACTCAAGAGCACTTGACAGAATGAATTTGACAGAAGAGCAGCTCTTTATAGGTGAACTTCAGATATTATTAATCTATCAAGCTCTCCAAAAAGGCCAGGAATCACATACTTCCCAGAATAACTCCGTGTTCTCCAGTGGGCAAAACTAGGCACAAATTTGAACCATGTTGTTAAATATTGGTCCTCATAACTGGTCTGCCATAGGTTTTCTTCAAAAGTAGATATAATAGAGTAATTTTCCAGGCACCAGATTGATTAAAATTGGAAACTACAATTCAGAGCTTGAAATTCAGCACATGAAACAGCCTAAGCTCAAATTCATTGCCCAAGTTACCATGGCATCTTCTGAAATCATAAAAAGCAAACAAGCTCAGCAATATAATCGAGCCTTCAAAGGGGAAATCTGTCCTCAATTCAAAAGTAATAAAAGGTCAATCTGTTTCAGGTCTGTGTGGCTTAAAATTCTCCTGGACAAACTGAAGATAAGTTGCTGGTTTGTGCATGCGTGTGTGTTTCTTTCTTTAACGTGCCCATACCCTATTTCTCAGCTTTCAGCACATAAATCAGTGTTTGCCAGCACTTATATGAAAGTGTAAATAAAAGGGGCTTGATGACTCACTGCACAATGGCAACAACTATAGTATTTCACAGGCAGGACCGCAGCTGCTATCCACCTACCCTTGAATTGGCTCGATATATCCTGTCTGGGTGGATGTTATTGACTTGCCTCATTTGTCTGTGCTAACAGGCTCTCTTTGGAGAAGGAAATGGGGGAAGCAAGACAAACCATTCTCAAACTGCCCTTGCAAGATTCAAAGATAAGTACTCCAAATGCTCTGTCATTGCAAGTCTCTCTAAGTTATCCATCACACAATGTATGAACCTCCTGGTTTTGGCAGCTTGCCAAGGACCTGCAGGGGAGCAGGGTGGGTAGCATGGGCAAGCCCTCTTCCACAAACCTGGTAAGGTGCTGGGGGCTGCAGAGAGATGAATGGGACTGGGCACATGCCTTTATATAAATATATATATATACACACACACGTATACTCACACATATACGTATCATTGCTTACTGAAGCATTATTAGTGATAAACAAATAGGAGCTTAACCCAAACACAGAAGAACCCTGACTACTTCCACATCATCTGATTTCAGGAAGCGGAGAAATTTTGTTCGTTACAAGAGAGAGTGGAAGAGGAGAAAGATAAAATGACATCCTTTTCAAGATAATGTATATGATGCTGTTGTTTTGAGCTTTGTTTCTTACCTCCTCTTGCACAGAAGAAAGCATGACTTTACATAAAGAAACTGTGCTCAGTTATCCTAAAATCCTGGAGCATTGCATTCTGGGCATTCTACTTTTCTCTTAAGGTAGGAGTTAAATCAGAGCAGTTTATGCCAAGTTGCACTAATATATCCTGATAGTGAAACATTTGCTTCTGGTCCCAGATTACTGTTTTCATCACCAGATACTTGCTACTTTGGTGTGCGTGCTTACACACAAAATTAAGATTGTCTTCTTAACATTTGTGCGTTTTTCAGTACCTGGATATACTTACATTAAGATTGGCTCTTCATCGATCTCTGCAAGCTGGAACCAAAGAATTCATGATAAGACTCCTATAATTCCTGCCTAGCCTAATAAATATGGGCTATGAGGCAATGCAATCTGCTGAAACACTGGTGCACATTTTAAACAGTCGTCATGGTGTAAATATTCCTAAATAGAAGTCCATGGTAATCTAATACAATACTGTGATCTGCAATATGGTAATTACAACTGTGACTTGACTCATTAATTTTGGTAACAGTTGTTAAGCAGCTCATTAGGTGGGTATCGAACAGCAGACGTCAATCTGGGGAGCCTCTCAAAAGCTTCCAATATTTTTCTTTTCACAGCTAGGATCATGGCAGAGTAGGGGGAAAGCTGGACTTAAGGACTTCTTAGCTGTTAAGTTCTGTGCACTTCATGATTCTGGCAAGTATTGTGATAGCTCTGTGAGCCAGAATTAAGCAAAGATATGACTGTGTAGTAACTCTGAGTTGCTGGCCTTGAAAATTTCCCCTTGATTGCTCATATTCCCGCAGATCCCTTGGCTTCTACTGACAAAAAATGGGTTTAAAATTGTACACCCATATATAGGATTACACAAAACTGATCTATGCTTCAGCTTTCACCTATCATGTCACACTTGCTTGTGATTTGATGGTCTAAAGGGATGGAGTTTGCTGCTTATTTGTATTAATTCAGCTGTAGTACAACAGTTGGAAATAAACATGCGTTAATTCCTCTTCATATATCTGTATGCTGGTTATGGTGAACAAGATCACAAAATTCACAGACATGAAAATTAAAGCTGTCAGTGGCAAGCAGATGATGTATAGCATCTTTAACATACGCTTTAATCTCCCTGCTTCTGCATATTTCATCAATTCGCTTTTAAGCACTTCAAGGAATGGTGTGACGAGATCCAAGACTGACCAAAAAATGGATAGTGCTGGCCAGATAGCCATGCTGCACAGAGGAATTGAGTTTTCCCTTCAATTATTTAGCTTTTTCTCCTTGTTCTGAAGTTTTTCTTGAGCAGATTCCTCAAAGGAATTTGAATAGACTGTTCTGAAGCTGACTGACTGCAAACAGCAACACCAATACACACCTGCAAAGACAGGTTCAGCCAAAGTGTCCATAGATTTGCACATGGTTTAATCTTTGAACTGAATGAAGCCTGAAAGTTGCAAACTTGTCTTCTTCCCCTTCCACAAATCTGTCCAGCCGGAGACAGAACTGCTATTATGGCTACCAGACTCTGGAGTATGAAGGAAAAAATATATCTGAAGAAGGGCAACAAATCTGGTGATGGGACTCGAGCACAAGTCTTATGAGCAACAGCAGAGGGAACTGGAGTTGTTTACCCTGGAGAAATGGAGACTGAGGGAAGACCTTATTGCTCTCTACAACTACCTGAAAGGAGGTTGTAGAGAGGTGGTGTCAGTCTCTTCTCCCAAGTAACAAACAATAGGACAAAAGGAAATGGCCTCAAGTTGCACTAGGGAAGGTTTAAATTGGATATTAGGAATAATTTCTTTACTGAAAGGGTTGTCAAGCATTGGAACAGGCTGCCCAGGGAAGTGTTTGAGTCACCATCCCTGGAGGTGTTTAAAAGACCTGTAGATGTGATGCCTGGGTACATGGTTTAATGGTGGATGTGGTAACACTAGGTTAATGATTGGACTTAAATGATTGGATCTTGAAGATCCTTTCCAACCTAATCAATTCTATGATTCTATAGGTTGAACTATTCAAAAGTTGTCAGTAAAACCTCCCAATCCAACTTGGCAATGCTTTGGCAGGAATAGCCAGGAGCACAGCATCTAGAGTGTCTCCTGCTCCATATATCGTTGGTTTTTTTCTGTTGGTGCATTTCCTCTCCTGTATCCTGACCTGAGTAAAGACTGAGTCTCCAGAAAACGAGGACCATCACTGTGTCATGTTGTTTCAAGGCAATGGTCTTTTGCAGATGGCAACTAGTGTCTGGGTTACAAAAGCTTAATTTGTTTTTGTTTGGTTTTGTGGTTTTTTTTGTTATCCATTCTCAGTGTACTTTCCTGTGCTCTTCCTTACATCCTTCTTTCTCCATATTGTCAGCCCAAGACATATCCTGATTCTGATGTATAAAGACTTCCATGCTAAGTAAAAAAACAATCTTCTGATATGTAGACCAATTAAACTAATGGTGCAGTGCCTTATGGACATTTAGGTATTTTTATCCTCTGAGTGACTGAATATATTAAATAGTGCTTTTCATTCATTTTTTTCCCTTTATTATGTTTTAATCATCCCCATTTCATTCTTGATAAACAATGATGCTGAATAACACCATAGATCCTACACTAATAGGAGAGGTACTACTAGTTGCAGCACTTGAGTGACAAACACTGGTTTGTTTATGTCAGACTTAAGCTTAGCTTAGAGATGAGAGATGCAGTCTCCTTACTGTGAATCTGTTCAACATGTGGTTTGCTGAATCTTTGCAAGATGGGCTTAAAAAAGTCTCCTAAATCAGATGGAGAGTACAGTCACATAGGGTAAAGTGTCACCCATCCAGAGCAATGCTACATTTCTTTAAATTGTCTTTTAACATCTTCCTCTCCCTCTCAGCCTCCACACTGGCTCTTAAAATAATGATATTGCAAATATGTGGTCAAAACAGTAGGGGTATTTTACTGCCCTAATTTCTACTATTCAGTCACATATGGAATAAGACTTTTAAAAGTCTGTTTCCCCACTCCGCAGAATACAATCTGGCTGTTGTTGAATGCAAGTCTTCTCTCCTGGGTCACCTTCAGTCTGGAATAGCATTTTTTTGTCTCTGTCTTGTTAAGTATACATTTATTTTCAAACCCTACTGACAAAAATCTCCTCCTCTTTAAATTTAATTCAGTAAAGGAAGCTTTAGTAGGGTACTGGCTATATGAAAGATAGTACAGGTCAGTTCCAGCTTCCCTAATATAAGCTGTCAAAAAGTTGGTTGTCTATTCCAAGTTAGCTATTCAGCTTCCTTCTGTAGTCAGTGGAGAGATAAATGATTTAGCCTGTCCTAGGTAAGTATTAGAGTAGAAACTGCAAGTTATAGATAGGCTGGTTAATACTGCATACAAGTCTGCTCCCTCTGACTTAATTGTATAACTAAGGTCCCAATACACCTCAAAGTCAGTCTGGATCTAAATTCTGACAGCCCACCTGATTTCTCAGTTCACTAGCAATCTTGTATTGTGCTAAGAAAGTTTTATTTAGTGCCAGACTCGGCCAAGCTTTCTTGCGTGGAATAAGCAATTTATTTTTCCTCTATTTCCTATTTTTCATGCATCCCTGCAAAGAGCAGCTGCTTGATTTTATAACTGCTTCAGCAAACAGTTGTCTAAAGTCCTGTAAGAGTGGTACCGCCATTCTAGTGATAGCAAAAAGGCAAGCAGTTGATTGATCCTCGAAAGTGTTACTAGCACTCACTTTCCTGCCTACCTCCTTTTGCATCACTCATTGTCATGTATTTTTAGAGCAGAGCATTTTTGCTCCTCCAGCTGGAACAAGTTATTTGCTAGAGGTGGGGACTATAGAGAAAAAGCCCTTTGCCAGACCCTTACTTCTTTGTCTTGTGATTGCCCACTCCCTGCAAACAAAAAAGCTGCTCCGATACAAGTCCTGTTTAGCTGTTAGCTCTTAGGCAAGCATAAAACCCCACAAATCTGCAGAAATTTGTTACACTCAGACCCTCAGAGATTCAAATTATTTTAAAACCTGGACAAACACAACATTGTTGACTCTTGTTCAAAGCCGGAGCAATCTGTCACTATTGTGGACTGGTGGCACCTTCGGTGTGTATGTGTGCATGTGCACAAGTGGAGGCTGCTGGGCTGGAGGTGGTGAGCCCCGAAGGGAGCTACTAAATGTCTTGTAGCATCAGAAAGGCAGATAGAAAGGGAAGAGGGAGAATGATGCAAGTCCTTTGAAGTGTTTGTTTTGCCTCAGATCTTGCATTTAATGTTTATATTCCTCTCCAATGAGGCAGATAACTGTCTCACGAGCAAAGGAAACTGCCTAAGTAAAATCTTCTTCCTACCTCCTTTACTAAATCGAGTCCCCCAAAGTATCTGCTATAGCAGTTTTTATTTTGGAATTTCATTTTCTTCCATTCTTTCTCTCCTACAAAATCTTCCATGAGATGCAGTATTTTTTCTCCCCTTCAGATTTGGTTGCACCCCAGAGGCGAATTTTCTGAAAAATGTTTCTAGCTATCAGTAAGTTATTGGTGAAAGTGGATAAGGACAGAAAAAGATTAGGAATAAATTCTGCTTTGAGGAAGCAGATTTTGTCAGCTATTCCTTATTTTTAAATAGTTCCAAAATAGAGAAATCCTAGCAAGCTGCTTCTTCATATAAAGAAAAATAAATTGCCGTACACTGTAAAGCAGTTGAATTAGTTCATAAGCTGAGTATGCTGTGTGAGGTTACCCAGTTACGAGCCACTAGATACAACCAATAATTCTGCCCTATCATTGTACCATAACAATATTGCCTAGGCATAAAAGGGCTAACAAAATCCACATCTATTATGAACTACTGTCTCAGTTTTTCTGTTGCAATTCCTCACAAGCTACTTTTTTATGTGTGTCAAGTCTCATCTGTGGGGGAAGAATAATTTAGAGGATCGGTAATGGGATGTGGAACATTTCACCTCCAGGTCACTTGTTTGAATCTAACCCTGAACCAGTAGTGATTGAAAATCATTGCCATCTGATTGCTTTCTTTTGCTGGCCTAATAGATATGAACCATTGGTCCTAATCTAGAGCATAAAGGATGTGTGTCCACATCAAAAATATTCCTTCAGATTGTAGTTAGCCTCTTTACACTCCCAGCAGAGAGAAGACCAGGGTAGAACGGGTGAAAGTGAATGGATTGCATTACCTCCATGGCTTAGAGGTAGCTTTTTCACATAAGTGAGGTATTCTGGTAGAGTTATGGAGAAACTTTTATTGCCTGCATGGTACTCTGCAGAGAGATGGCAAACCAAGCCTCCTTTGTCAGTTGATGTCACATGTTTTTTGAGTGCTAAAATTTCCAAGAGAGCTGCAGTATTTTGGGAGCAATTCTCTAACCTGAACTACCAATCAAGAAAAAACTTTCAGCAAAGATTTAAGGATCCTGAAAAAAATTGGACAGTGTGTGTGAAAAGTGTAGAGGAGTGGGAGAAAACAAAGGCAGAGGTGATGGTCATAGAGAAATAAAAAAACAACTGAAACCTTGATGTTATTGACCAAGAATTCATAACTTGACTGATGTATCACACGCCGCAAATTGTCCAGCAAAACCAGCCCTGTTGGGATGGATTTTTAGTGATGAATCTCAGCTTCTCTAATCAATTCAGTTTAACTGTGATCCTTCCCTTGGCTTCCCTTCTCTTACTTCTTTTGAACTGAGCTATGTGGCTGTCTGTTAGACACTGTCTGCAGCTCAAGAGGAATGTGCTTGGAGGAGAGAGTCCATATTTGCACCAGAGGGAGGAACTGCTATTTGCAGAAGGTGTTATGTAGCTGTTTAGGATCTATGTTTTTTTTCCTGGGAATAAACCGTCTTCCCTACTGTTATCTGAGCTGGTTAATCGTGGTCCACAAGAGGCACATGGACAAAAATGAATGCAAATGGCCATCCCTACAATGCCATCTTTCTTCTGCCTCATCAGGCATGGAACACCTCAAGCCCAGAAGCTACAAAACTATATTTCTCAGCACTCCCACAACTCATCTCTAGTTCTCCTTTTACAGGCCTATTTGGTTTCTCAGGACAATCGATCAGACAGTATGAAGGATACACTTACTATTTTATTCCACAAGACCAGATGAAGAAAATTTAGATTAACTCTGTGAAGCACAAGAGGAGGGCTTGTTATTGCTATAACTATAAACCCCTTCCTTAATCACAGAGCTTTTCTCAATTCTTCATCTTACCTACTTAGATAAAATCCTTTTTGAATTAGTATGAGTAATGATAAACCTAAAAGCTCAGGCATGACTTCAAGATTTGGCCCTGTATGATTTTAAGTGTTTGGGGGGTTTGTTTGTTTGTTTTGTGATGCAGGTCCTCGCATTTCAGTACAAAGCAGTGTTCCATACCAATTCAGAAATAAAAAAAAACAATGAAAAAAATAAGACTGTAGTGCTGCCTTCTAGGAGCCAGTAAGAATAATGTCTTAGATTATAAGAAAGGGCAGTAGCAATATCACCGGTGCAAAGAACAAGTAGCAACTTCTGGCTGCTTTATCACTAACTTTTTTTTTTTTTTGCCAATTTAAGATCAAGATCTTAGAAAGAATTACATTCTGTCTTAGAAGAAACTGACAGAAACACATTTTCAATTACCAGTGGGTGACAACAGAACAACAATATTGGTTCCTTTTTAAACAAGGTTATTTCTTGGTTTACAGAGGTGACTATTTATAAATGACTGAACAAGATTCTTCTACAAATGATCTTATTTTTTAAAAAAGAAATACCCTTATTGTGGGAATGGAGATGTTCGATTCATATCATACACTCTCTTTTAAAGGGCAAAGGCTCTTTGTGCGCAGAAAAGTTGCAGGAAAAATATTTTGAGTAGATCAGTTTTTTAAACAAAATCTGCCTGTGTGATGGGATCTCTTCTGCCAGCCTTTTGCATGGACACAATACTATCTGACTTCAGTGGTCCCTGTCTGTGTTCTGTCCAGCATGAACAGGGCCTTAAAAGAGAACGTAGTACGATCTGTAAATCACCACCTCTGTGAGGGAGGAACAATGCTTGACTGTGCAGCCACACAAACCAGCAGAGACATGAACCTACTTAGAGATAACAGACATTAATGTGGTATCGTTAAGCAGAATAAAGAAGTTTTGCAGTTTTTCAGTGCACTGAATCATATGCTTTTAGTGAACCAAGCAGGAGGGGAGAAAAATAGAACTCTCCCTTTCATGTGATTAGAATGAAGAAAGAAGTATTGCTAAAACATTCCTG